>NW_017670928.1:253972-295470 GCF_001879085.1 Nicotiana attenuata
TATATATATATATATATATATATATATATATATATATATATATAATGCTATCTGGTCATGGGTCAATGTACATGAATGCAATGCATGAGAAGTACGTCAATAAAATCTCTTGGAATGTCATAAGACCATTATGCCTTTGAGTAATATCATGAAGTAAACTTTTTTTCAACTTACATATTTTTCTAAGACCCATGAACAGATGATAGAATAATATGATACATGGAGAATCAAGAACATAAGCATTTCTAGTATATCTATGAATAGAGTCGTTGATGGAAGTTGTGCATTTGCACGTTTTGTTTGCATCGTATGGATCATGCCAAAAAAAATAGAAGGGATAGCCTTAACATACCTGAACCGATTTTTCTGAGAAGATTGCACTGTACTTCCTTAAAATTGGAAAATCTCATATTGCTAAGGTTCTAAGAAATTTTGTTGGATTCACATTGCTAACGTTGGAATCATTGTATGAATTGGAGAAGTCTTATGAAATTCCTCACGTTCTTTGTGTTGGAGAAGTTTTATGAAATTTCTCAAAGTTGTGAGCTTCTCCAGCAGTAACCTTGAGTTCTTGATTCAAACATCTCTTTCTTAATTCTTTGAAATTTTTTTACTAAGTGGTTGTGGGCCCCACAACTTTGATGACTAAGTCCCATGATTTACCTAAATAAGCCACCTTGGCATGTGACTAATGAGTCATTTATTCAAGACTTCTATGGCTGCCACCTTTTAGCTTATCCATCCTCAACCAATGAACCACCAACATCTTAGTTAATTATTAATCCCCCATTAACCAATAATTATTCAATTATTCACATAATTATGAATTATCTCAAATTACTTAAAATACTACTCACTTTTAACACACCTTACTATCATGGTCATGTAGTACCTTTTATGGCACTAGTCCATAAATATCGGGTATTAACGCTCGGCCCGTATATTATCCCAACATGCCAAACTTGGACGAAAATTTATTTTCTTTGACTTGTTTCCCCACTCATCTTTACGAATTTACTCATCACTTGTGAAATAGCATAGTCCTTATGATCTCCGAATAATCTTTTCCTTGGACTGATGTCAATTTCCTTACGACAATTCAACGTACAATACTACAGGGTGCAACATCGTCATAATTTAATACTGCAAAGCGTAACATCATCGTAATGTAATACTGCAAGGCGTAACATCATCGTAATATAATACTGCAGGATGTAACATCATCGTAATATAATACTGCAGGATGTAACATTATCGTATATAATACTGCAAGACGTAATATCGGCGTAATATTGCAGGGTGTAACATCATTCCCTCCTTTAGAACATTCTCCCTGGAATGTTGACTGATGCTCTTATCATTTTCATAACTTATAGCTATTGTGAATACCTTAATGCTCTCCTTGCCATTTAGGCAATTGTTTTGTGAATAAATCCAAAGGACAGGGCATTCCCCCCTTTAGGCCTCTTTCTCATTCAGTGACTTGTGGCCTGAATCCCTCCAATCTCGTAACTGTTTCTACCTTCTTTCATGAAACCTGCACGACTCTAACCTTGTAAGTACGCCCATGCGATTCTCTCTCCTTTTTCCTCCAGCTTTTAGCCAATCTTTGGGCCTCAATTTGTGAACATATATAGAGCTTGGTGAAATGTCCCTCTAGGCATCTATAAGTATACTGAAGTTCTTTGCTCGATACTTTGTCGAATTTACGAATATTGCTATATCTTATTTCTTAGACTCGATTATCCATTCGTATGACTTTACTGCATCTAAGTAGGTTAGTATACCATCTCTCTTACTTTGATTTGTCGTTACTGAGGTCTGCGACCAAACTCTTGGTTACTTTCGTTGCTTATCCTATATGCATAAGGCTAAGTCCTTTAATGCTTCCTCATTACTGTTCATCTTAAGAATGACGACCTAATCTCAGCTCATACTTTGTGACTTTTGTCCATTCATTATGATTCGCCTCAATATTGATCTACAATATACTATTGATAACTTGAAACTTCTTACGTAATACCTTGCCACTAGGGCTGACGTTGCATCGACAAATATTTGAAGTGATTTCCATAATCGTATTTCATAGCATCCCAATGTGATTCACCCTACGTAGGTATTTTTATCCTGTGCAACTCAGGAAATCCCCCTCTTCTTTTTTTTTCTTTTTTGTTTTGAAATCATTACTCAATCGAAGGCCCAAATGTCATACTTTACATATCAGAATTATGCCCTCATTCCATTAACAGGGCAACATTCCATTTCTTCTAAATGCTATTAGTCTTACAGGCTATACTGAACTTTCAATAACTTAGATAAACCATTAGCTCTCTTGTTTTCATGGACATAATCCCGAGGACTTATCCATTATTGTCACATTTTCATTTGCCTTTACTTATCCTTACTTAGTCTTCTTAAAACTTTGTCGCTCTACCATACCTTAGCTTGCGACCTATACATATTCGTTTATACTACTCGCAACCTTCCTTCAACTTGCTTGAACCATAGATTTCCTTATGTTATTCTGGAACGTCAAGCGAGACATCATATCGTCTCTAACTCTTCGCTACTCTCTTAACTAGACCTATCGGTACTTAGAAACCATAGGCTGGAAGACATGCCGCTATCATTCTCCAGTATTGAATCAGCGCACTTCTAGCCTTCTATCCGAAGTATGGACTATTCACAACCTTCTGCATTTGAGTATCTCGTACGTTGTTCACCTTTACCTTACTTACTTAAAATCTCGCATCATATCTTCTTTCTCCTTCATAACCTCCCCTCCACATAGGTATGATTCACACCATAACTAGAGCTCTATTATAATACTACAATCCGGTGGAAGCTTCGAAACGACTTCTTATGAGGCTGTTACTTTTTTAACTGGCTTTATCATAGAGCTATTATAGAATATGGCTACTGTACTATCTCTCGTGTACCTCTTATATCTAAAAGGTAATCCTGCAATGTTCTCAATCACGAGATCTATAATTTTTTGGGGCCAATAGTCAGATTCTTGATTTACTTCGTTGATGAAACTCTTTAGTTTCCTCCTTCTTCTGATCGGCCTTTACATCGGCTTAAGTTATCTCCCGATCTGTGGTTCATGGTATTAGTTATTCCATTTAGCCTTTCATGTGTGCTGAGGAATATGCATGATACAATCCTTTAACAATTTAATCCTTCGTTTATGACCTGGGCTCAATTCCTTCCTTTAACGTATACCAGAATCTTCTACGGCTGTATATGTTGCATGTATAAAACTCCGAACCCTTAAATGCGTTCATAACGTAACTGACTTTGGATCACTGAACAAATAATTTCTTTCGTTCCATCTTAGCTCTCTTTCAAGGTAAGCTATTACTTTTCCTGGTATTTCTGCCCTTTGTTGTGTGCATACTTAGCTTATCTTAGTGCCCACACATATTGGAATTCCATACAACCCATATGATCTTGAATATCACCCTTTGATTCTTTCTTCTTCCCGTTTATTAGCCACGATAGGTGCCACTTTCTTTTGGAGTGCATACAATGTTGTTGTGGGACTGTTGTTATAAGACCGTTTCCTTTTTAGGTCATTGTGCATAGGTTGAAGCCTTCTTCCTTATTTCCTCAGCTTAATCTTTCATTGTAGTACTTAGGGAGGATCCTCTGACTGTTGTAAAGCTGTGAGCTTATTACATTGTATATTCGACGGACCTTCTGATGTCATTCTTTGCCTATACTTATTCGTAGCTCATTATCTCTATGCCCTTGTGCTTGTGGGGTTGCTTCTGAACTAACATTTTGACGATCTTCCCAGTGGCACTCTCTTTTATCCCCGTAACACTTATATGGTACCTTTAACTACCCCGACTCCTATTTAAATATATCTCAAGTATTATAATGACATTACTACGAGGTTGAATTCTCCATGTTGGGGTTTACTATATTTATCTTGCATGATCTGCTGATTTGTCTGTAACTTTTTGTCTAGTCATGACTAGGCTCATCCTGAATCAACTACTAACTACTCGTTGGCCCATTCTCATATCCATATTCCGCGTAATCTTTCTTGGGTTATTTCCTTGTCTTAACTTACCTCACGTACTGGCTCCTTATCTATCAATAACATCCCGGGCAGGAACCCTTACTTCCCCTTTTATTTTTTGACGTCGTGCTTACATAATGTTCTGGAATCATAGCATATCTATAACATTTGGATAAGTGCAATCTCATACCTTTCTCATTTTTATCGCATTCTTCCTTTATCATTCCAGATCCCCCCCCCCCCCTTTAGGGGAGTACTAGTAGTTGGAGCTACGATGACCTGCCTATAGATGTTTTACCTCTTCATCTCCGGCGTCCTTTTACATCATCGATGGCCCTTACTCGCCTTGCGGTAATCCTTCTGTACCAAGGATAACAAAATTCCTTATTCACAATGGTAACACTTAGTGTAACTGGGACATACATTCTCTTAAGCTTAAGTTTGCTCCCATTGCTTGCTTTAGAGAAGCGTCTTCTTGAATGACCATTCTCTGAATTTCTCATGAATCTTCTTCTGTTGTCCATTCTATTATCACCGGAACGCGATCTTAAATTCTCATGATGCTGACTATTATCAAATCACTCAGTCCCTAATTCATGTTTAGTTTATCTTGTTCACCAGTCCATATTGATTTTTATTAATCTGGGGTCTAACTTTTCCTTCTGTTAATCACGTTATGGTTGCGAAGTTATTTCTGAAAATGAGGATATGACTTTGTGGCCTATATTCTTTATTGTCTCAAGGCCTGTCATCTTTCGTCTTTTCCTTCACTTGACTGTAGACTCTGTAATACTGTTATCATTTTTTTTGACCTACCATTGTCATCCATGTGTCACATCTTACTCATAATGCTTCATTAACGCTCTTCTTATCTCCCGCTAATTATCTATGTCTAGTGCTTTACTCTGAAAACTCGAATAAAACATTCTTTTGCTTTTGGCTCCCCTTGCTCCATCCCTTGGCTCTTCGAATTGCCTAACATTCTTTCTTTACTAGGGACGAGAGCCACACTAAGGTAATATTTATTCCTTCAAGGCTTCCAGTGCTCATATCTAGCTTTACTATTTTAGGGTGCACCATCTAGGTGTCTCACGAGGAGATCTATTAGCGTATTTGCAATATCCTTCGGAAATGTCAACTAAAGCAAACAATCCATGCACTATTTTGGGCCACTCTAACCCCATCCGGATCGTGATATTCCGTCCTCTTCTTAATCTATACCTGTTAGCCCCCAATATGGCATAACTGAGATGGGTGTGGCCAATTATACATACCTCTGTTACTGTTGAGGGTAACTCACAATACTTATATTTTTCTTCCTGAATTGTAATACTGATAATCTTCATTAACTGGGTGCCTTGTACCCTTCTTCACCTTGCTTCTTTTACTTGCTGAAACTTGTGTCTCCCTGCTTGTTCCTTTTTACCGTAAGAGTGGATAGGCATTCTTGCCTTAGGGATTCTTATCAAGAAGCTTACACATTTTAGTATACATATGATCTGCTGAAGACCTCACATTTACTTATCATAAGCATGATGCAAAGTCGAGTTCCTCTGATTCAACTCTTCCATAGCCATATCTCTTACCAACCGTCTTTATAGATGTGGGTATCATCGTACTATAAGTAAGATAGAGTTTAGGAAATTGAGTTCTTACAACTGAGCTCTACCATACGATCTAGAGTAGGAAGAAAGAGTGACAATCCTAAATGCACCCGGTACCTTACTCAATCGAGTACCAACATAACGTATCTTTCATATCATTCTATCATAGGTAAATGAACCGGAGTGAAGCATGAGGGAATACAAACTTATACATATGAAGTGCGGGCCTGTAAGACCAAAATAACCACTCGTGTACTGAACATGGGCCGACAAGGCCATACAACCTTTTACGTACATGACATCTGTCTACAAGCTTCTAAGAATACATAACTTTCATAAAGGTTGGGACAGAGTCCCGCCATACCAAAAAATACACGTCTAAATCATACTAACCAAACAAGCAACTCCGAAGCAAATGGAGCGCACCAACATCTTCCGCTGAGCTGATAGCCTACTTAGAGGGCTCTCGACCTGTCTATCAGGACCTGCGGGCATGAAACGCAGCATCCCCGGGCAAAAGAGACGTCAGTATGAATAATGTACCAAGTATGTAAGGCACATAATTAAGTACATAACAGACATGAAGAAATATAGAGTAAATAACTCAACCTGTAAGTCTGGAAAACTTTGTAAATCATGAAATACATATAGTGTCATGCATATGCGTATAAATATCATAAGACCATTATGCCTTTGAGTAATATCATGAAGTAAACTTTTTTTTCAACTTAGGTATTATTCTGAGACCCATGAACAGATGATAGAATAATATGACACATGGAGAATCAAGAACATAAGCATTTCTAGCATTTCTATGAATAGAGTCATTTATGAAAGTTGTGCATTTGCACGTTTCGTTCGCATCGTATGGATCATGCCAAAAGAAAGAAGGGATAGCCTTAACATACCTGAACCGATTTTCTTGAGAAAGATTGCACTGTACTTCCTTAAAATTGGAAAATCTCACGTTGCTAAGATGCTAATAAATTTCGTTGGAATCTCGTTGGATTCACGTTGCTAACGTTGGAATCATTGTATGTATTGAAGAAGTCTTATGAAATTCCTCACGTTACTTTGTGTTGGAGAAGTCTTATGAAATTTCTCAAAGTTGTGAGCTTCCCCAGCAGTAACCTTGAGTTCTTGATTCAAACATCCCTTTCTTAATTCTTTGAAATGTCTTTACTAAGTGGGTGTGGGCCCCATATCTTTGATGACTAAGTCCCATGATTTACCTAAATAAGCCACCTTGGCACGTGACTAATGAGTCATTTATTCAAGACTTCTATGGCTGCCACCTTTTAGCTTATCCATCCTCAACCAATCAACCACCAACATCTTAGTTAATAATTAATCCCCCATTAACCAATTATGCAATCGCATAATCGATATGCGGGCCGCATAGTCATCGCATAATCCCCTTGGGATTTTTGCAAGGAGCAATTCTACGGTGCATTATGCGACCGCAGAACAGGTATGCGGACCGCATTCTTGTCGCATACCCAGGCAGTGTGTTCAGTTTTTGGGACCATTTTTGCGGTCCATTTTGCGGACCGCATGTCCATTATGCTATCGCAAACAGATCTGTTCCGGGGCTCCAAATTTCTAATTTTCTTTCCCGACCCCATGTCGATATATTATATGCTGCCCTTCATTTTTTGGCCTAATTTCTGATACAGTTAGAGAGAGAGAGAGAGAGAGAGAGAGAGAGAGAGAGAGAGAGAGAGAGAGAGAGAGAGAGGGTCCTAGAGGGAGAAGCGTTTCTTCATCAACATTCCTCCTAAGATCTTGCTTAGACCTTGAAGATTTGTCAAGAAAGGCACCTAGGTCTTCTTCCTAAGAGGTAAGGTTCTGTAACCCAAGCTCTTAATTACTAGATATAACTAAGATAGACCACTAGAAGGATAATCCATGGGGATGGGAGTGGATATCCTGCCTGCATAAGTTCTTAATGTATTTGGTGAGGTCTTGAGCTAAGGATGGGATGAGGGATGGTAGGATCTTTCACAAAATAGTTTTTAGAAGAATAATGCACACTTAGTGTTTGATAATAGGCTCAAATGAGCTAGAACTATGATCACCTCTCTAATTTGTGGTTCAATTTGTCATGTTCCCTAAAGATTGACGTTGCTAAGAGTCTCGGAGTGTAATAGGATTTAAGGAAAGCTCAATCGAGGTATGTAGGCTAAACTTTCTCTCTCGGAAGTGGATTCCATATTGTCTTTGTAAGTTAAGTGTGGTTTGTCAATCAAAATGATATAGCCTTGAGTCACTTTTGATTGAAGACTAGTATATTAATTGAGTGAGAAGAAATCGATCTGTTTAACGCTCCTAGTTGCTCTATGTGTACTAAATGCCTTGATTGAACATGTCAACTTGTTGATATCCTGTAAAGATGCATGGAAATGAATCGACTGAGGAAATGTGAAACAATTATGAAATAAGCCTTGACCCAATCGTTATGAACTAACTCCAAAAAAATAAAATAGAACAGCCTAAAGGTGTGGCACCCGAATTATGCCCCTAAGTGGCTGTTGTAGATAATGCTTTGCCTTATAAATACATTCAATGTAATGCGAGTTCTTACACATTCCTATGCTGAAAATTACGCTTTTGTTAGGTTGGAAAAAGGGGTAATTCAAGGGAAATTGAGGTGATTGTTTGCTTATAACTTCAATGTGTATTTCAATTGTTGATTGGCATGTCCCTCTTTGGGAAGAATCCCTTGTGTTTGATGATTCTATTACTATTGAACTCGAAAATATATGATTCCCAGAATATTTGGTACATTGATATTGTTTGGCGATCCTTGGAAGTAAAGGAGATGAAAATGTGGAAAACCACATACGGCCTTCGTGCCATGAAAAAGATGAACCTTGTGAAAGGCCCAAAGGGCCAAAGAGATACTGTTATCGGGAGAGATTGAGGACACTAATAAGAACTATAAAATGTGAAAATTATTGAGGTAATCATGGTTGTATTTATGCTATATTTGTATACTTGTATTTATACCACAATTGTGTGCAACATTAAATCGAATCAAAAATATTCTTGGGGGTATCATTAGCTAGACCGAGGAAGGGTGGGCCATAAGCCCCACACCTGAAACTACACGTGTCGGTGTAGGAGTGGAGTGTGATTTGGGATGAAATTGAAATCTTGGTGAAATTGTGACTTTTCCCCCAAAGTGGGAAGAAACTAATACCTGTGAATTGGAAAAGATAAAGCCAACCCACACGGCATATGTGGGAAGGCGGCCTAGCTGATCGGGTGGAGATCAGACTCCATGTTGCGCACCTGGTGGTACTATTCTTGTGAGAACTTTCTTTCGCATCATAATGTCAAACCACATTGTTCCGTGGGGAGATGGCCTAGCCGATCGGGCGTGATCGGACTCTGTGCTAACAGAGGGGTGGTAATATAGGTGCTAGTGATCTCCCAACCAAAAATATATATACTATTTTCTTACATGCAAATCGTTATGTTTAAATTAGTTATTTGGATATTGTTGATTGTGACTTGCTGTTTCTATGTGTTATTTCTGCTTATGGACATTCTATTTTGAAAGAGGACTTTTAGCCTTACATAGTAGTGCTATTCGACGGCACTAACGTCCCTTTGCCGGGGGCGCTGTATTGTTTTATGATACAGGTTGTTCCACAGCGAGCGGCATCGGCCAGTGATAGCAGTATCCTCTTCCCAGATGACTTGGTGAGCCCCACTCTATCCCGGGGTCATGTCATGTATCTTTTGTTCATTTTCTCATCATGTTTTGAGAGATAGCCGGAGCCTTGTTGCCGGCATTTCCCTATTTCTCTTCTATTGTACTTAGAGGCTCCGTAGACTGTTTGTGGGTGGTGGTTGATGTTGGGCTTCAGGACTAGAAATGTTAGTATTCGAAAAGCATGCTTTTCATTAAATTAGTAAACTTGTAATATCTTGAAAACTATGAATGAAGTCATTAACGGAAATGAAATGAAAGTTGCTAGTGGAAGATCGTTTAGCATTTTGATTAAATGGGATAACATTCCCTCTTTATTCATGAACTAGTTTGGGTAGAATGAAATCTAGCAGGCTTGCTCAGTCGGGTTTACTCGGTTGAGCGCCGGTCACGTCCCATGGTTTTGGGGCGTGACAATGCACTAGTCCATAAATATCGGATATTAACCCTCAGCCCGTATATTATCCCAACATGCAAAACTTGGATAAAAATTCATTTTCTTTGACTTGCTTCCCCTCTCATCTTTACGAATTTACTCATCACTTGTGAAATAGCATAGTCCTTATAATCTCCGAATAATCTTTTCCTTGGACTAATGTCAATTACCTTACGACAATTCAACGTACAACACTACAGGGTGCAACATTGTCGTAATTTAATACTGCGGCGCGTAACATCATCGTAATGTAATACTGCAAGTCGTAACATCATCTTAATATAATACAGCAGGATGTAACATCATCATAATATAATATTGCAGGATGTAACATTATCATATATAATACTGCGAGACGTAATATCAGCGTAATATAGAGGGGCGTAACAAGCAACCAACCGAAGGTCTCGGCGGAAATCTCAGAATAGATCATACCAAGTGGTTATCGGCGCCAACCATGGGATTTATTTTCGTTATTAGAGTTGTACTTTATTTAGGATTCCTCTACTATATAAAAAGAGACCCCATTCATTTGTAAGGGATACTTTGACTGATAAATAATACACACGCTACTCTCTGTTTACTCACTATTCTGTATTGTTCTTGCTGCTTGATCTCGAGACTGTTCCGAATCGAGGTCAATACATTGCCACATCAGGGGTTTGATTTGTTTTATCGTCTAGTTCATTTACTGTGATGACCCAAAAGGTCATCACTTGTTGTAGAAATAAATTCTGTGTTTCGAGGCCTTAAAACCTCCTTTTTGTCTCCCCTCGATTTGTGTGCGCAGTTCAGGCATGTATCCGCAAAGCCATCATGTAAAAATCTGTGAAAAATGATAAATTTTGCTTTTAAAATGAATTTAGGTTGACTTCGGTCAACATTTTGGGTAAACAGACCCGGACCCGTGATTTGATGGTCCTGGAGAGTCCGTAGGAAAATATGGGACTTGGGCGTATGCCCGGAATCGAATTCCGAAGTCCCAAGCTCGAGAAATGAATTTTTAAAGAAAATTGTTTTCTGGAAAATATGTGAGTTTTTGGAAATGAAATGTGTTTGGAATTTGATGGTATCGGGCACATATTGGTTTCGGAGCCCGGTACAGGTCTTATATGTGATTTAAGTCGAGCCTATAAAGTTTGGTAAGAAACGGAGGTCATATGACGTGATTCGGAACCTTAGTTATAAAATTTGAAACTGTGGAAGTTCTTGAGATTTTCTTTGATTTTGATGCTAAATTCAAAGTAATTTGATGTTATTTTGATGATTTGATTGCACGAGCAAGTCCGTATGATGTTTTTGGGATAGCATGCATGTTTGGTTTGGAGCCCCGAGGGCTCGGGTGAGTTTTCGATAGGCCACGGAGTGAAATTTGCACTTAGGAATTGCTGGTATGTTGCAGGTCTGCAGGCTTCGCATTTGCAAAGCCTGAATCGCAAATGCGAGTTCGCAAATGCAAATAAACCATCGCAAATGCGAGAGAATGCCTGGGTAGGCCTGATCGCAAATGCGCTCATTTCATCGCAAACGCGACTGAGCCCAGAAATCCCCATTGTCAAAAATGCGACTACCTCATCGCAAATGTGAGTTCGCAATTGCGAACAGTGATCGCAAATGCGAGATTAGCAGGTTCTGAAGGGTTCGCAATTGCGAACCCTGGTCGCAATTGCGACATCTGTAACCTGCAAATTCATAACTTAGCCGAAAATCTTTCATTTTTCAAACTCTTTCAAAACATAAACCCTCTTGGGCGATTTCCCAAAGACAAGTACTCTTCCAAATCGATTTTAAGTCATTTCTTACTCGTTTTCATTAATCTTTAACATCTTTTCTCATGATTTCAACTCAAAATCAAAGGTTTTCATGGGGAAAATTGGGTGTTTTGGGTAAAACCTAGGTTTTTAAAATTTTGAGAATTTGGACCTCGATTTGAGGTCCGATTTCAAAACAAATTATATATTTGTGTTCGTGGGTGAATGGGTATCGGGTTTTGGTTCGAACCTCGAATTTTGACCATGTGGGCCCGGGGTCGATTTTTGACTTATTGGGAAAAACTTTAGAAAACCTAGTTCCATGCATTAGAATTGATTCATTTAGCATTTATGATATAGTTAAGTAACTTGTGGTTAGATACAAGCGAATTGGTGGTGGAATCAAGAGGTAAAGCGATAGTTGAGGCTTGAATTGTGTTCGTGGCATCGAGGTAAGTGTTTGGTCTAACCTTAGCTTGAGGGATTAGGAGTGGTGTCCTATTTTCTATGTGTTAATTGTTGAGTACGACGTATAGGCATGGTGACGAGTATCTATACGTTGGTGTCAAGCATGTCCGTGAGTCTTATACTATGATTAATGTGACTCCGTTTTTTAATGTTCATGCCTTATGTGATATTCCTATTGATGAACAAGACTTGTGGAAGTAAATTGGGTAATTTAACATTTAAGAGCGTTGGCTCAAGTTGTGAATTGATTTGTGAAAGTATCATTGGTATTTGTACATTTAAGAGCATCGGCTCAAGTTGTGAATTGATTTGTGAAAGTATCATTGGTATTTGAACATTGTAGAGCGTTGGCTCAAGTTGTGAATCGAATTGTGAAAGTATCATTGGTAATTGAGCATGGTAGAGCATTGGCTCAAGTTGTAAATTGAGTTGTGAAGTAATTATGAAAAAGAGAATAGGATTATGATATTGTCTCCCTTGCCGGGATGTTGTTGCTTTTAATACTGTTCCCTTGCCAGGATGTTGTTGCTTTTGATATTGTTCCCTTGCCGGGATTTTCATTGTGAATTTTATTGTGATTTCATTTATTTTCCTTGCCCTTATTGTTTGTGATTGTTGTTTGGGTGAGGAAGAGTGTTAAAGCACGAAGGGTGATGCCGTGCATTGTTTTGGTGAGAGAGTGTTAAAGCACGAAGGGTGATGCCGTGTTTGATTTTTGTGAGGAAGAGTGTAAAGCACGAAGGGTGATGCCGTGCCGCACGATGTACAATTCCGTGCCGATTATATTGATTTCATGGTGAGGACGAGAGTAAAAGCACGAAGGGTGATGCCGTGCAGATTATGTTGATTCTTATGGTGAGGACAAGAGCAAAAGCACGAAGGGTGATGTCGTGCGTTTGTCCTTGATTTTCCTGATTCTTGTTAATAATTGAGTCATGATGTTTTTTACGTTTATTTATTGGTTTTCTGTGGTTACTTGATTTTATTGCGATGTTATTGATTCCCTTACCCAAATTGCTTTGTGATTGTTGCTTGGGTGAGGAAGAGTGTAAAGCACGAAGGGTGATGCCGTGCATGATATTTGTGAGTGAGTGTAAAGCACGAAGGGTGATGCCGTGCATGATATTTGTGAGAGAGTGTAAAGCACGAAGGTTGATGTCGTGCACTTGTCTTTGATTTCCTCATTCTTGCTGATAATTTAGTTATAGTGTTCTTTACATTTATCTATTGGATTTCCGTTGTTACTTGATATTTCCCCGCACCATGTTTCCCCTTCCTATATTTAATTGTAAAGTTTTGCCTTTATTTTCCGTTGTACATGTTTTAATTGCACAGGTTTATTTGGTAGTCTGATCCTTGCCTCGTCACTACTTCGTCGGGGTTAGGCCGGGCATTTACTAGCACATGGGGTCGGTTGTGCTGATACTACACTCTACACTCTTTTTTGCAGATCCCGATACTGTAGTTTTCGGACCGCAGTGAGGTTTCTGCTTCCAGTTCACTAGGCGACTCGAGGCAGTCCTGCAGGCGTCCGCAGGCCTTGGCGTCTCCTTCTATCCCTTCATTTTGTTTCTTTTATGTATTTCAGAAATAGCGTTGTATTTATCTTTCGGACCCTTATTTGTAGTATTCTTAGACAGTCTGTGAAATTGTGACACCAGTCCTGGGTAGTCTATGTTCAAGGAATTGTATTGGTAATATTTTAATGGTTATAATTTGTTCTTCCGCTTATTTAATTCCGCTGATTACATAATGTTGATTCATAACTGTTAAATGATTAACAATGAGAAAAAGGTAAATAGTTGAAATAATTAGCTTGCCTAGCTTTCATTAGTAGGCGCCATCATGACTCCCGATGGTGGAAAATCCGGGTCGTGACAAGTTGGTATCAGAGCTCTAGGTTACTTAGGTCTTACAATTCACGGATAAGCTTAGTAGAGTCTGAGGGATCGGTACGGAGACGTCTTTATTTATCCCCCAGAGGCTATAGAGTTAGGAAAAATTCACATCTATTCCTTTTTATCATGCGATATTGTTCTCTCAATGCTAAAATTGAACCCTCTACTCTTGTTCCTTTCGTGGATAGCGAGGTCACGTACCGCTTCTTCGGCCGAGCAGCAGCACAGACCGGTGATGGATCAACTACATCTTCGGAGGCTTCGTGGAGGTTGGACAGGTTTCACCAAGCTCTTCACTACATATGGCGGTACATCTTCTCAGGATCCCCAGGATTATTTGGACGGCTGTCATGAGGTTCTCATGAACATGGGGATAGTGGAGACCAATGGGGTCGACTTTGCTACTTTTCGACTGTCTGGATCCGCCAAGACTTGGTGGAGAGATTATTGGTTGGTAGGGCCAGCTAGGTCACCAGCTCTGACTTGGGATCAGTTTTCTCAACTATTCTTGGAATAGTTTCTTCATATCACTCAGAGAGAGATCTATAGGAGGCAGTTTGAGCGTCTCCAGCAAGGTTCTATGACTGTTACTCAGTACGAGACTAGGTTTATTGATTTAGCCCGTCATGCTCTTCTAATACTTCCCACTGAGAGAGAGAGTGAGGAGGTTCATTGAGGGACTCGTCAACCCGCTCAGCCAGCTAGAGGTGGAGGTAGAGGTATTAGAGGTGGAGGTCAGGCTACTAGAGGTAGAGGCCAGCCAGCAGCAGGCCGTCCCAGAGATGTAGTTCAGGGTGGTGGGGCCCAGCCCCGATGTTATGCTCTTCCAGCCAGGCCCGAGGCTGAGGCTTCCGATGCAGTTATCACAGGTATTGTTCTGGGGATGCTTTAGTGTTTTTGATCCAGGGTCTACATACTCCTATGTGTCATCTTATTTTGCGCTGTATTTGATCATGCCTAGTGATTCTTTGAGTGCTCATGTATATGTGTCTACACCGGTGGGTGATTCTATTATAGTAGATCATGTCCATCGTTCATATGTAGTTGTGATTGGGGGTCTTGAGACTCGAGTAGATTTGTTACTGTTGGACATGGTTGATTTTGATGTCATATTGGGGATGGATTGGTTATCACCTTACCACGCGATCTTGGACTGTCATGCCAAGACTGTGACCTTAGCCTTGCCGGGTTTGCCTCGTTTAGAGTGGAGAGGGACTTCTGGTCATTCTACCCATAGTGTTATCTCTTATAGGTGAAGGCTCGGCGTATGGTCGAGAAGGGGTATTTGGCCTATTTGGCATATGTTCGTGATTCTAGTGCGGAGGTTCCTTCTATGGATTTTGTGCCTATTGTTCGTGAGTTTCCTGAGGTTTTCCCTTCAGACCTGCCGGGTATGCCATCCGACAAGGATATTGACTTCTGCATTGATTTGGCTCTGGGCACTTAGCCCACTTCTATTTCGCCGTATCGCATGGCCCCGCCTGAGTTGAAAGAATTGAATGAGCAGTTGCAAGACTTGCTTGATAAGGGCTTCATTAGGCCTACTGTCTCGCCATGGGGTGCGCCGGTGTTGTTTGTCAAGAAGAAGAACGGATCAATGAGGATGTGTATAGATTACCGGCAGTTGAACAAGGTTACAATCAAGAATAAGTATCCATTGTCGAGGATCGATGATTTGTTTGACCAGCTTCAGGGTGCCCAAGTGTTTTCTAAGATCGACTTGAGATCTGGCTACCATCACTTGGGGATTAGGGCATCTGATGTCCCTAAGACAGCTTTTCACACTCGGTACGGGCATTATGAGTTCTTGGTGATGTCATTCGGATTGACAAATGCCCCAACAGATTTCATTGATTTGATGAACCGAGTGTTCAGGCCTTACATGGATTCATTCGTGATAGTCTTCATTGACGATATTTTGATTTATTCCCGTAGCCGGGAAGAGCACGAGCAGCATCTGAGAGTGGTTCTTCAGACTCTGAGAGATAGTCAGTTGTATGCTAAGTTTTCGAAGTGTGAGTTCTGGTTGAGTTCAGTTGCATTTTCTGGTCACGTTGTTTCAGCAGAGGGTATTCAGGTGGATTCGAAGAAGATAGAGGCAGTCAAGAATTGGCCTTGACCCACATCAGCTACAGAGATTCGGAGTTTCTTGGGTTTGGCAGGTTATTACCGTCGGTTTGTGGAGGGGTTTTCATCTATTGCAGCCCTGATGACCAGGTTAACTCAGAAGGGTGCCCAGTTCAGGTGGTCGGACGAATGTGAGGCGAGCTTTGAGAAGCTAAAGACAGCTTTGACTACGGCTCCGGTGTTGGTTTTGCCCACAGGTTCAGGGCCATATACAGTTTATTGTGATGCATCTCGTATTTGACTTGGTACGGTGTTGATGCAGGATGGCAAGGTTATTTCTTATGCTTCGCTTCAGTTGAAGATTCATGAGAAGAACTATCCAGTCCATGATTTGGATTTAGCATCCATTGTTCACGCGCTGAAGATTTGGAGGCACTATTTATATGGCGTGTCATGTGAAGTGTTCACGGATCACAAGAGTTTGCAATACTTGTTCAAGCAGAAGGAGTTGAATTTGAGGCAGAGGAGGTGGTTGGAGCTATTGAAAGACTATGATATCACCGTCTTATATCATCCGGGGAAGGCCAATGTGGTGGTCGATGCTTTGAGTAGGAAGTCAGTCAGTATGGGTAGTCTTGTGTATATTCCGGTCGGTGAGAGACCGCTTTCTTTGGATGTTCAGGCTTTGGCAAATCAGTTCGTGAGGTTGGATGTTTCTGAGCCCAGTCGTGTATTAGCTTACACAGTCGCTCGTTCTTCCTTATTGGAGCGTATCCGAGATCTGCAGTATGATGATCCTCATTTGTGTGTCCTTAGAGACACGGTGGTGCCAAGCAGGTTACATTAGGAGATGATGGAGTTTTGAGGATGCAGGGTCGTATTTGTGTGCCTAATGTGGATGAACTTCGAGAGTTGATTCTAGAGGAGGCCTATAGTTCCCGGTACTCTATTCATCCGGGCGCTGCTAAGATGTATCAGGACTTGCGGCAGCATTATTGGTGGAGGAGGATGAAGAAGGACATTGTTGCCTATGTAGCTCGGTGTTTGAATTGTCAGCAGGTAAAGTACGAGCATCAGAGACCTGGTGGTTTGTTCCAGAAGATTGAGATACCTGAGTTGAAGTGGGAGCGTATCACTATGGACTTTGTTGTTGGACTCCCACGGACTCAGAGGAAGTTCGACGCAGTACGGGTTATGGTTGATAGGCTGACCAAGTCAGCGCATTTCATTCCTGTGGCAGTCTCCTATTCTTCTGAGAGGTTAGCTGAGATCTAGATCCGGGAGATTGTTCGTCTTCATGGTGTGCCCGTGTCTATCATTTCTAATCGCGGTACGCAGTTTACCTCGCATTTCTGGAGGGCAGTTCAGCGTGAGTTGGGCACACGGGTCGAGTTGAGCACAGTATTTCATCCTCAGACGGACGGGCAGTCAGAGCGTACTATTCATATTTTGGAGGATATGCTCCGAGCTTGTGTTATTGATTTTGGAGGCTCGTGGGTTAGTTTTTGCCTTTAGCGGAGTTTGCCTACAATAACAGCTACCAGTCGAGCATTCAAATGGCTCCTTATGAGGCTTTATATGGTAGGCGGTTTCGGCCGCCAATTGGGTGGTTTGAGCCGGTAGAGGCTCGGTTGTTGGGTACAGATGTACAGGATGCCTTGGACAAGGTCAGGATCATTCAGGATAGGCTTCGTACAGCTCAGTCCAGGCAAAAGAGTTATGCTGACCGTAAGGTTCGTGATGTGGCATTCATGGTCGACGAGCAAGTGTTGCTTCGGGTGTCGCCTATGAAGGGCGTGATGAGATTTGGAAAGAAGGGCAAGCTTAGCTCTAGGTTCATTGGCCCGTTTGAGATTCTTGATCGAGTGGGAGAGGTGGCTTACGGACTTGCGTTGCCGCTGAGTTTATCAGCCGTGCATCTAGTGTTTCATGTGTCCATGCTTCGGAAGTATCACGTCGATCCATCCCACGTGTTAGATTTCAGCACTGTCCAGTTGGACAAAGACTTATCCTATGAGGAGGAGCCGGTAGCTATTCTAGACCGGCAGGTTTGTAAGTTGAGATCGACGAGTTTCCTTTCTGTTCATGTTCAGTGGAGAGGTCAGCCTGCTGAGGCATCGACCTCGGGGTCCGAGTCCGATATGTGGAGCTGTTATCCCCATCTTTTCTCCGACTCACGTACTTCTTTCTTATGTCCATTCGAGGACGAACGGTTGTTTTAGAGGTGGAGGATGTGATGACCCAAAAGGTCATCACTTGTTGTAGAAATAAATTATGTGTTCCGAGGTCTTAAAACCTCCTTTCTATCTCCCCTCAATTTGCGTGCGCAGTCCGGGCGTGTATCCGGAAAGCCATCATGTGAAAATCTGTGAAAAATGATAAATTTTGCTTCTAAAATTAATTTAGGTTGACTTCGGTCAACATTTTGGGTAAAAAGACCTGGACCCGTGATTTGACGGTCCCGGAGGATCCGTAGGAAAATATAGAACTTGGGCGTATGTCCGGAATCGAATTCCGAGGTACCAAGCTCGACAAATGAATTTTTAAAAAAAATTGTTTTCTGGAAAATATGTGAGTTTTTGGAAATGAAATGTGTTTGGAATTTGATGTTATAGGGCCCGCATTTTGGTTCCGGAGTCCGGTACAGGTCTTATATGTGATTTAAGTCGAGCCTGTAAAGTTTGGTAAGAAACGGAGGTCATATGACGTGATTCGGAACCTTAGTTGTAAAATTTGAAACTTTGGAAATTCTTGAGATTTTCTTTGATTTTCATGCAAAATTCATAGTTGTTGATATTATTTTGATGATTTGATTGCACGAGCAAGAGGGCTCGGGTGAGTTTTCGATAGGCCACGGAGTGAAATTTGCACTTAGGAATTGCTAGTATGTTGCAGGTCTGCAGGCTTCGCATTTGGCTCACAAATGCGAATAAACCATCGCAAATGCGATCATTTCATCGCAAATGCGAGTGAGCCCAGAAATCCCCACTATCGCAAATGCGACTACCTCATCGCAAATGCGAGTTCGCAATTGCGAACATTGATCGCAAATGCGAGATTAGCAGGTTCTGAAGGGTTCGCAATTGCGAACCCTGGTCGCAATTGCGACATCTGCAACCTGCAAATTCATAACTTAGCCGAAAATCTTTCATTTTTCAAACTCTTTCAAAACATAAACCCTCTTGGGCGATTTCCCAAAGACAAGTACTCTTCCAAATCGATTGTAAGTCATTTCTAACTGGTTTTCATTAATCTTTAACATCTTTTCTCATTATTTCAACTCAAAATCAAAGGTTTTCATGGGGGAAAGTGGGTGTTTTGGGCAGAACCTAGGTTTTTCAAATTTTGGGGATTTGGACCTCGATTTGAGGTTCGATTTCAAAACAAATTATGTATTTGAGTTCGTGGGTGAATGGGTAATCGGGTTTTGGTTCGAACCTCGAATTTTGACCATGTGGGCCCGGGGTCGATTTTTGACTTTTGGGAAGAACTTTAGAAAACCTATTTCCATGCATTAGAATTGATTCATTTGGCATTTATTGATATAGTTAAGTAACTTGTGGTTAGATACAAGCGAATTGGTGGTGGAATCAAGAGGTAAAGCGATAGTTGAGGCTTGAATTGTGTTCGTGGCATCGAGGTAAGTTTTTGGTCTAACCTTAGCTTGAGGGATTAGGAGTCGTGTCCAATTTGCTATGTGTTAATTGTTGAGTACGACGTATAGGCATGGTGACGAGTATCTATACTTTGAGTTCAAGCATGCCCGTGAGTCTTATACAATGATTAATGTGACTCCATTTTGTACTGTTCATGCCTTATGTGATATTCCTATTGATGAACAAGGCTTGTGGATGTAAATAGGGTGATTGAACATTAAAGAGCGTTGGCTCAAGTTGTCAATTGATTTGTGAAAGTATCATTGGTATTTGATCATTTAAGAGCGTTGGCTCAAGTTGTGAATTGATTTGTGAAAGTATCATTGGTATTTGAACATTGTAGAGCGTTGGCTCAAGTTGGGAATCGAATTGTGAAAGTATCATTGGTAATTGAGCATGGTAGAGCATTAGCTCAAGTTGTAAATTGAGTTGTGAAGTAAATGTGAAAAAGAGAAGATGATTATGATATTGTCTCCCTTGTCGAGATGATGTTGCTTTTAATATTGTTCCCTTGCCGGGATGTTGTTGCTTTTGATATTGTTCCCTTGCCGGGATTTTCATTGTGAATTTTATTGTGATTTCATTTATTTTCCTTGCCCTTATTGTTTGTGATTGTTGTTTGGGTGAGGAAGAGTGTTCAAGCACGAAGGGTGATGCCGTGCATTGTATTGGTGAGAGAGTGTTAAAGCACGAAGGGTGATGCCGTGTATGATTTTTGTGAAGAAGAGTGTAAAGCACGAAGGGTGATGCCGTACCGCACGATGTGCAATTCCGTGCCGATTATATTGATTTTATAGTGAGGATGAGAGTAAAAGCACGAAGGGTGATGCCGTGTAGATTATGTTGATTCTTATGGTGAGGACGAGAGTAAAAGCACGAAGGATGATGCCGTGCACTAGTCCTTGATTTTCCTGATTCTTGTTGATAATTGAGTCATGATGTTCTTTAAGTTTATTTATTGGTTTTCTGTGGTTACTTGATTTTATTGCGATGTTATTGATTCCCTTACCCAAATTGCTTTGTGATTGTTGCTTGGGTGAGGAAGAGTTTAAAGCACGAATGGTGATGCCGTGCATGATATTTGTGAGTGAGTGTAAAACGCGAAGGGTGATGTCGTGCATGGTATTTGTGAGAGGGTGTAAAGCACGAAAGGTGATGCCCTTCCTATCTTTCATTGTAAAGTTTTGCCTTTATTTTCCGTTGTACATGATTTAACTGCACAGGTTTATTTGATAGTCTGGTCCTAGCCTCGTCACTACTTCGTCGGGGTTAGGCCAGGCACTTACCAGCACATGGGGTCGGTTGTGCTGATACTACACTCTGCACTCTTTTGTGCAGATCCCGATACTGTAGTTTTCGGACCGCAGTGAGGTTGCTGCTTCCAGTTCACTAGGTGACCCGAGGCAGTCCTGCAGGCGTCCGCAGGCCTTGGCGTCTCCTTCTATCCTTTCATTCTGTTTCTTTTATGTATTTCAGAGGCAGCGTTGTATTTATCTTTCGAACCCTTATTTGTAGTATTCTTAGACAGCCTGTGAAATTGTGACACCAGTCCTGGGTAGTCTATGTTCAAGGAATTGTATTGGTAATATTTTAATGATTATAATTTGTTCTTCCGCTTATTTAATTCTGCTGATTACCTAATGTTGATTCATAACTGTTAAATGATTAAAAATGAGAAAAAGGTAAATAGTTGAAATAATTGGCTTGCCTAGCTTTCATTAGTGGGCGTCATCATGACTCCCGAGGGTGGAAAATTCGGGTCGTGACATTTACTTAATTCATTATTTACCTATGGTATTGAATTAGATCACGTATCTTTAAAACCACAATAAAAATTTAATTGTGACTCAAATTTTAGGGTAAACAAATATGAATCTTATACTGAACAAGTCGGACCAAAGTAGAAATGTCAACTCTGAAGAGTTGCTCCGAAAGTACTATGTTCTTGTGGAAGTGGGAGTTCCTATTGTTGTATAGCCTAGGTTTTTCAAAAAAAAAGTTGAACAAAAAGTTAGTGTTGCAGGTGTTAGGACCGAAAAATTAGGTGTGTCATGCGGAAGCTAGCAAAGCGAACTTTGAACGATGATAAATTATACAATAAAGAGAAATATACCAAAAGAGACACAAACATTAAACGTGGTTACGTCAACTGATCTACGTCCACGACGAAAATGAGCAATCCACTATAAAAGAGAGTGCAAAATATCCAGAAAACAACCTCACGAAGAGGCAAATACAAGTGACACACTAACAATTATGGTAAGAAAATCTGGACAAACACCTAACAGCAGGATCGTATAATTAGCACTATGTACCATTTAGAAGTATTAGGCAAGTGAAAACGGGTCGGAAGAATGGAACAAATAGAAATATATATCTCTCTCTCGACTTATAATTAAAAAGAACAAATTAAAAATCAATTCCATACGTGTAATAAAGTTATACATATTAGGCTTTTTGTCTTAGTGTAGTGTGCATGGTAAAATTTGAGGGAAATAAAAAATTTCTCATTGGAAAATCAAAGAAAAAAATTATGCTTATATGGAGAAACACATCTTCTAGCACTTATAGAATTAAAAAGAAGGCAAGTCACGCGCCGCTATCACTTGCTTGACTTCGATCAAATAATTTGATTAATGTATTTTTCTATCGAAATTCTTTTACTTTTTCTCTAATTTCTCGTTGTTTTTTATTTAGATTGCAATAGTCATTTTTCGAAAATAGGCACCTACCTTGTCACGGCCCAAATTACCCTCCATAAGATGTCTTGACGGCACCTAGTCTCTAAGACTATGTAAGCCTAACAAGGTGCTGAATAACTGAAATAACAACAGAAATAACGACTATACTTCACAGGTAAATATATAATATTGGAAAAAAATACCACTCGACAGATACAAGTAAAACCAACAACTCGAGAATAAACAACTCCCAAAATCCGGTAGTCACAAGCTTTTAGGAATTGTTCTAACTATCTCTATCCATCAGCATCTAGGAAAAATAAAGAAGAAGACATAAAAGGATAGAGGGGGACTCCGAGGTCTGTGGACGCTGGCAGATATACCTTGAAGTCTCCACGGCAGCAGGACGTACTCTCTACTAATAGTGGGGCTGGAAGGAGGTACCTGGGCCTACACAAAAAGATGTGCAGAAGAGTAGCATAAGTACACCACAACGGTACCCAGTAAGTGTCAAGCCTAACCTCGGTAGAGTAGTGACGAGGTTTGGTCAGGGCCCTACTGGAATATAATAATCAAGGCAAAAAAAGATAGTAATATATTAAAAAGACTGAGAATTTAACAATGAGAAGTTACAGGAAGGTAGCAACACAGTTCATAGAGATTAAAAAAAAATAGGGGCGCCCCCGAGGTACCGCCTCGTAGTACCAAAAGTAAATACTCAACAGGGGAGCTCCTGAGGTACCGTCTCGTAGTCTCAAAAGTAAATATGCAACAGGGGAGCTTCCGAGGTACCGCCTCGTAGTCCCAAAGGTAAATATGCAACAGGGGAGCTCCCGAGGTACCGTCTCGTAGTCCCAAAAGTAAATACACAGCTCGTAACCGATGGAACATTGAATTTACAACAAGAAATACAACAGTTAGAGACTAAATATGAAAATCAAGGAAAAACAGGAATTCAACTAAGCATGCTGCACATTTTTCAAATAAGCATTTAAGACACGTAGACATGCGATATTAGGCTAAACATGGTAACTGCACATGCTGGGATAACCCATTTACGATATAACAGGTTACTATTCAGTAAAAAAATGGACTTTTCAACAATTAACTCGTGTACGCACTCGTCACCTTGCGCACACGGCACTGACATATCACAAATTGTTATAACAGTACCAAATCCTAAGAGGATTTACCCCACACAAAGTTAGAAAAGTCACTTACCTCGAACCAAGCTCAATTAGTCAATAAGAATGCCTTTTCCTAGACTTTCAGACTCTGAATGACCCAAATCTAGCCAAAAGCAATTTTTATACCATAAATATAACTATAAGAAACTAATCTAATTAATGAAATCAAGACTTTAACAAGAAATTAGAAAATCGCCCCAAAAAGTTGACCCGGCCCACGTCTCGAAATCGGGTCAAAGTCATAAAATACGATCACCCATTCAACAATGAGTTCACCATACCAAAATTACATAAATCTGATACCAAAACCTCGATTAAAATTCCGAAATTTGGCCTAAGGATCTTCCACCTTTTCCCCCCAATTTCTCAACCCAAATTCTTAATTAAATGATAAAATTAACGATGCATTAGTGGATATTAATCAAAAACAAGTCAAGAATCCTTACCCAAATATTTCCTCTGAAACACCCTCGAAATTTTGCCTCAATCCGAGCTCTCTAGGTCCAACAATGGATAATGAAATCAAACCCTCGACCTTTCCCTTTTCTTCCCAGTCAAACTGCATCTGCGATACCACTTTTGCGGTGAAAAATCTCCGCACCTGCGGAGTTCACTTATACCCCCAGGAATCGCACCTGTGCACCACCCTCCGCATCTGCGGACGCGCTTCTGCGCCCAGTCGTCCGCTTCTCCGGAACCTTGGCCACCTCAACTCCCTCGCTCTTCGCTTCTGCGATCCTTCTTCCGCGGGAGCAGCTCTGCTTCTACGGCCCTCACGTTGCACCTACGACCACTGGTCACCTCACCTTAGGCCGTTTTTGCGCTGCTCTCCTCGCTTCTGCGAGCTCGCACCTGCGATGGGACTTACGCAGGTGCGATTACACCAGCAGATGCCAACTTCAGCAATCCTCTAAGTTGTATTCCAAATCGGTTAACCACCCGAAATCCACCCGAGGCCCCCGAGATCTCAACCAAATATACCAACAAGTCCTAAAACACAATACGAACTTATTCGAGCACTCAAATCACATCAAACAACATCAACAACGCGAATCGCAGCCCAATTCAAACTTAATGAACTTTTGAACTTCTAACTTCTACATTCGATACTGAAACCTATCAAAACACGTCCGATTGACCTCAAATTTTGCACACAAGTCACAAATGACACCTCGGACCTACTCCAACCTCCGAAATCGGAATCCGACCTTGATATCAAAAAGTTCACTCTCGATCAAACTTCCCAAAAATCCAACCTTTGCCATTTCTAGCCTAATTCAACTACGGACCTCCAAAACACAATCCGGACACGCTCCTAAGTCCAAAATCACCCAACGGAGCTAACGAAACCGACTAAACTCGATTCCGGGGTCGTCTTCACACAGGTCAAACTACGGTCAAATTCCTAGAACTTAAGCTTCCATTTTAGGGACTAAGTATCCCATTTTACTCCGAAACCAAAAAAAATCCTCCCGGCAAGTCAAGTAACCATAAAATAAAATAGAGGGAGCAGTAAATAGGGGTTCGGGGCTAATGCACTCAAAACGACCGGCCGGGTCGTTACATACCTGTTTGTTTCGAAAATATTTTCTTGAAAAGGCACTATCATGAACCGTCATGGCCTTATTCTGAACAGGCATCTTCACACCATTTAATTTCCAATTTGTTGGCTATAAATTCAGAGGTTTGATCTTATTTTTCAACATTAAAAAACTTCAAACTCTCCCATCCCTTTTTTGAATTTTTGTATTATTTTTCAAAATAAGTGTAAGTGTCAAACGTGATCTGCTCCATTATTTGAGCTTGTTGAAGTTACTATAATTTGAAGTACACTATTATAGAATAGTTTTTTGTTTATTCTGGGAGGGATTAATCCGAATACCTTGGACAATAGTGAGGAGATTAAATTTCTTAATAACATACAAAGAATTATATGGGCTAGGAATATTCTTTTTCGTTTCTGTTCCAAGTTCTGCTTTTTTATTTTTCTGCTATAAACACAGTATACTAAAAATACATGCAGGAGTGTGTTAGAGAAAATCAAATCCACATGTAATCGAGTAATTGAGTATACTTTCATTTATTTAATTATGTCTTAACTGATAAGTTCTGAAATATAATGAAAACAATAACACACGAGGGGAAAAAAACACCTTTATTTGTTATGACACAGACATAAGAGCAATTGGTATATATGGTACTGTCCTTTTGCAGGTTTAGGAAATTGAATTTGAACATTTTAATTCAAGTTTCGGATGAAAATGAAAGAGCAACACATAGTTCAAGATATTTACCCTTAAAATCTTTCCTTTTGTCAACTAGTCCATTGTAGAATTTCATGATCATGGTTAAAAGGTTTTAGTCCCTTTGTGCCAAAATAGACATGTGCCAAGATTGAGTAGCAAATAGCAAGGCCCGACAACTATTATGTGAATCAGTGCTTCTTTATAATGATATGTCTTTGTCCCTCGAGGAATTCACGCAAGTATTTTCAAGTGATGTCTCCTTATTTTTCATATATTATTTTGAAAAAATATCTTTCATATATATCTTTTAAAAGTGATGCCGAATAACATCTCTTACTGAAGGATATCTGAGAATACGTGATGAGGAAACGAGGTTAAGGTTTCGACGACAGACAGGTATTAGATGAATGAGGTAAAGGTACCAAGTAAAACTGATAATAGCCCCCTCATTTCTAAAACTAACATACTATTAAGCATCAGAAGAAAATATTAAAAATAATAAACACAATATATATGACAGAAAAATCCGTACGTAAACAAAACAAAATTGTTATAACCCCAGTTTCTTCCATATTGATGAATTTCATCACAGTATTGTGACGAACTTATCCGTCATAAATATTCAGTGACAAATCTGTGTATAAAATCTTGCTAAGGAAACATGCAATTGCCTTTGCCATTTAGGAGAAAAATCTCAATTTCAATTTTTGTTAGGCTTTCTAAGAGCTTGATGTCTACAAATTAATTTCACGCAATTATGATTTCACATTACGATTCTAATGGGCCTCTCTTTTCCTGCCTTAATGGGTTAGGACAAAAAGAATCCACAATGTCAACTCAATAAGCGTATCCCTTCAAATATATCATAAATAATTCAAGTGTAACAGTTTGTCCTGGATTGGAAACTTATAATTAATATACAAAACTTTTTTTATGCTTTTATGTTCCTTTAAGTAATTTTAGTTACCGAATATATATATATATATATATATATATGCTTGCAAACTATAAACTGTAGCTTCTTCTGTTGCATTGGAGACTAATCATAAGATTAAAAAACTTTCTGATGCGTTATGTATGATTCTCAAAAAATGACATGATACGTCAAATATTTTTGAGCTGCGAGGTGTGAAAATATGTCCTTTTTTTCCTTATTATCAATGGTATATACTTACTTCATTTTAAAAATTACAAGTTTTGCTTATTTTAAATAATTACCTATTAACAATCTCGAAGTCGCCTGATTGTGTAAAAGTATATTTAAGCCGCCAAAATATAGAAGTTAAACTCATCTAATTTTTAGCTGTCCACATTATCCCCTCCAATCAAAAAAAAAAAGTAGAAATTAACAAATCCCAGAGTGGTCACAAGTTATTGGTTGATTCCTTGATTGCGAATACTTAACATTCAATGCAAATCTCATAGATAAGTTCACTCACACACTATTTGCCAGTTCATACATCTTACGTCTCTTTCCTTGCAAATTCCCAGAAACCAGTTATTAATGTCTTTCTTTCCTCTTATCTTCAACGCAAATGTTACGGAGATTCCATTGTTTATGATGCGGCCATATATCTGTCTTTTAAATTTTTTTATACCCTTAAAAAAATATTTAATAGCTCTAATTGTATACGATCGAGATCGTATGCCTTGATCTATATGCTCGAAAGGTCGTCCAAAGTCCGAGTTCAGGCAAGGTCGAGTTCGAGCTCGAGGGACCAAACCCGAGTTCGAAGACAGAGCACGATACATACCGAGGTCGAGTATATGCTCGACCCCGGAATAGTACCGTTATGGACTTGTAACGGAATGCGCTAGATTCCTGCCACGTCCCCAAGATCACGGCGCAAATCCCGAATAGGATTGTACTATTCCGTACTAGGAGGTTAGACAACTGTACCAAGAATATTCCTTACTGTGAATAGAAATATACCTTATTTAGGGCTCCCCTATTACATAAAGGGGACCCCAATCATTTGTACCATCATCTCATCATTGGCAAGAATATATTATCCTACTTTTCTCTCTTACTGTTCATCAGAATTGTTCTTACTTTATTGCTCTTAGTTCGTCTTGAGGTCACTAAGCTCGAGGCCACCACTGCTGAGTAACATTGGTTAGATTCACTTATTTCTTCCATTTCTACTTCATATTTCTCGATTATCAATTAGTATTGAACTACATCACGTATATTTAAAACTACAAATCAAATTTAATTATTACTCGTATTTTCGAGGTAAACAGTTTGGCGCCCACCGTGGGGCTAAAGATAATAATGATTGTTTCTTTACTGATTTACATTACACACGTTATTTTTAAATTTTTCTTGTCAAGAATTTTTCGATTCTCAAGCTGAAACATGTCTAGCTCATAAAATACACCTGTTCATGACAACGAAGATCTTGGTGAAAACAACAATATAGGGAACGGTGTACCACCAATAAACCCTAGGGAAGTGCCAAACATGGAACCAGTTAATGTTAGTTCACACATTGCTCTAAACGCGGATTTAGGCACAGACCCCGGTAGGAGTGTACGCAGGGAAGCCCGGCCTGGTGGCCAAGGAACACAAGGAGTGGGTGATTGGGGAATCAGCCTCCAAGTGATATTCGAGATGCTGCAAGCTCAACAGATCGCCATTGCTCAACTTCAAAGTCAAAATAAGACTCTGAGTGTAGCTGAACATGAAAACAATCGACGTGCTGAGCCATCGCCAGAAAGGTCAAATGGAAACGACTCGGGGACTGACCCCACCATTATGAGGATGCTCAAAGAGCTACCCAAGAGAATCGAGTCCGAAGAAAATAAGATTGGAGACAATGACACAAAGATGGAAACTTATAATTCCCGTGTTGACCAAATACCGGGGGCACCTCCAGTTTTGAAGGGATTAGATGCCAAAAAATTCATACAAAAACCATTCCTCCAGAGTGCGGCTCCGATGCCTATTCCTAAGAAGTTTTGCATGCCCGATATACCCAAATATAATGGGACAACAGACCCTAACGAGCATATTACTTCATACACTTGTGCGATCAAAGGAAATGATTTGAATGACGCCGAGATCGAATCAGTCTTGTTGAAAAAGTTCGGAGAACCATTGTTGAAAGGAGCCATGATTTGGTATCACAACTTACCTCCTAATTCTATTGACTCATTTGCTATGTTAGCAGACGCCTTCGTGAAAGCACACGCCGGGGCCATAAAGGTGGCCACGAGAAAATCAGACGTCTTCAAGATAAACAAAGGAACGACGAGATGTTGAGGGAGTTCGTATCCAGGTTTCAGATGGAAAAAATGGAATTACCACCGGTCTCCGATGACTGGGCAGTATAGGCCTTTATGCAGGGTTTGAACGAACGGAGCTCGATTGCATCTCGGCAGTTAAAGCAAAATTTGATCGAATATCCAGCTGTGACATGGTCGATGTGCATAACCGTTATCAATCAAAGATTAGGGCCAAATATGACCATTTGGGAGCCCCCTCGGGTTCAGTTTATCCTAAGAGATAGGCAACTAGGCCCCCGAGGGATACATACAGGGAATCAAGGTCAAACAAAGAGCGGTATTAGTCGTATGTTGATCGGAGAAATGACCGAGGACAGAGCGCACAGGGACTCATGAGTAAAAGTGGGTTCGATAAGCATACTAACCCAGCCGAGGCACCTCGACTGTCGGAGTACAACTTCAACATAGATGCACCGGGGATTGTGTCAACTATTGAAAGGATCAAAGACACCAAGTGGCCCAAGCCTATACAGACTGATCCTTCTCAAAGGAACCCGAACATGACATGCAAGTATCATGGCACACATGGTCATAGAACAGAAGATTGCAAGCAACTAAGGGAAGAAGTGGCTCGATTGTTCAATGAGGGCCATCTTCAAGAATTTCTAAGTGATCGAGTTAAGAATCACTTCAGGGAGATAGATGCAAGAAAAAATGAACAAGAAGAACCACAGCATGTAATCCACATGATCGTTGGCGGCGTTATCCCGCAAGGACCAGTGTTCAAACGCACCAAGGTGTTGATCACAAGAGAAAAACGTACTCGGAGCTACGTGTCCGAGGACACCTTATCATTCTACGACGAGGAAGCAGAGGGCATATCTCAGCCCCACAACGACGCCCTGCTAATCTCTATCCTTTTAAATAAAATTCAGGTTAAGTGTGTTCTCGTGGATCCAGGTAGCTCAGCAAACATAATTAGATCAAGGGTCGTAGAGCAGCTCGGCCTACAGGATCAGATTGTACCTGCGTCTCGGGTCCTAAATGGCTTCAACATGGCAAGCGAAACAACAAAGGGAGAAATTATCTTGCTAGTAAACGTAGCCGAGACCATACAAGATACTAAGTTCCATGTCATCGAAGGTGATATGAGGTATAACGCGCTACTCGGGAGACCATGGATACACAACATGAGAGCAGTACCTTCAACTCTTCATTAGATGATGAAGTTCCCAACAGAGGATGGAGTAAAAACGATTTACGGAGAGCAACATGCTGCAAAGGAGATGTTTGCTGTCGAGGAAGTGGTGCCGATACCAGAGCCTTCGACCTCGGATAAATCGAGCACCAAAGGTAAGCAGGCGGCCAAATAGAAATCACCGTCCCTAGCCTCGACGGAATCGGAGCAACGGGTAATCGAGGACAAAGAAGAGGATTTCCTTACTCCTCGAACCTTCGTCGCTCCCGAAGAGTTCGATGCAACCAAGTTGACAGTCGAGGAGCTGGAACAGGTCATACTGATCGAATACTTGCCCGAGAGAAAGGTATACCTAGGAACGGGATTGACCCCCGAACTCAGGAAAAAACTCATTTAATTTCTTATTGATAATATGGATTGCTTTGCTTGGTCCCATTTAGATATAATAGGGATTCCACCGGAAATCACCACCCATCGGCTAAGCACCGACCCCAGGTTCAAACCGGTGAAGCAAAAAAGGAGGCCTCAGTCCGAGGTAAAGCATGCTCTAATAAAAGACGAGGTAACCAAACTTCTTAAAATAGGATCCATTCGGGAGGTAAAGTACCCCAAGTGGTTAGCCAACGTAGTTGTAGTTCCTAAAAAAGGAAACAAACTTAAAATGTGTGTAGACTATAAGGACTTGAACAAAGCATGCCCGAAAGATTCTTTCCCACTAGCCAACATCGATCGTATGATCGATTCAATGGCCGGCCACGAGATCCTAACTTTTCTCGATGCCTACTCCGGGTACAATAAGATTCAGATGAACCCGGAGAACCAGGAAAAAACTTCATTTATTACTAAATTTGGAACTTATTGTTACAACATAATGCCCTTCTGGCTAAAAAATGCAGGAGCTACATACCAACACCTAGTTAACAGAATGTTCGCAGAACAAATAGGTAAAATAATGGAAGTTTATATTGATGATATGTTGGCTAAGTCCCTGCGCGTAGAGGACCATTTAGTTTATTTGCAGGAAACTTTCAAAATTTTGAGGAAATACAACATGAAGCTTAACTTTGAGAAATGTGCCTTTGGAGTTAGCTCGGGTAGTTCCCCGGCTTCATGGTATCGAATCAGGGTATCGAAATTAACCCCGATAAGATCAAAACTATCGAGAAAATCACAATCATGGATAGCGTGATGGCCGTGCAAAGGCTAACGGGAAGAATTGCTGCCCTGGGTCGGTTCATTTCGAGGTCATCGGATCAGAGTCACCGGTTCTTTTCCTTGCTCAAAAAGAAAAACTATTTCGCATGGACCCTGGAATGTCAGCAAGCCTTGGAAGAATTAAAACGATACTTATCGAGCCCGCCTTTACTTCACACCCCGAAGGTAGATGAAAAACTTTACCTATACTTAGCAGTGTCCGAGACAGCGGTAAGTCAGGTACTAGTTCGAAAAGAGCAAGGTACGCAATTTCCTGTTTATTACGTAAGCTGAACTCTAGGAGATGCTGAACCTAGGTACCCTCACTTAGAAAAATTAGCACTTGCATTGATAAGCGCATCTCGAAAGCTAAAACCATATTTTCAATGTCATCCTATATGTGTATTAACCACTTACCCCCTTCGAAATGCTTTGCATAAGCCCGAGCCATCGGGCCGATTTGCCAAATGGCCGTCGAACATAGCGGGTACGATATCGAATATCAACCCCGAACGGCCATCAAGTCCCAAATCCTAGCTGGCTTCGTGGCCAATTTTACACCGACCCTCGTACCTGAAGTGGAGAAAGAACTCCTACTAAGTTCGGGTACATCCTCGGAGGTATGGACCTTTTTCACTGACGCTGCCTCGAATGTGAGAGGGTCCGGGCTTAGCATTGTCTTGAAGCCACCCACGGGTGATACAATTAGACAATCTATCAAAACTTCTAGATTGACTAACAATAAGGCCGAGTATAAGGCCATGATTGCAGGTCTCGAGCTAGCTACGAGCTTAGGAGCAGAAATCATTGAAGCCAAGTGCGATTCTCTATTGGTGGTAAACCAAGTCAACAAAAGTTTTGAAGTTCGAGAGGATAGGATGCAACGATACTTGGATAAACTACAGGTAACATTACACCGCTTCAAGGAGTGGACGTTGGCTCATGTGCCTCGGGAACAAAATAGCCAGGCCGATGCACTTGCTAATCTGGGATCCTCGGTCCGAGAAGACGACATCGTCCCGGGGATTGTCGTCCAGTTATCGAGGTCTGTCATTGAAGAGGGTCGTGCTGAAATAAATTCAACAAGCTTGACGTGGGACTAGTGGAACAAGTATATCGACTATTTGAAGAAAGGAAAACTCCCCTTGGACCACAAAGAATCGAGTGCCCTACGGACCAAGGCTGCCCGGTTCGCATTAGATGAAGATGGAACATTGTACAGGAGGAAGTTCGATGGGCCACTGGCGGTATGTTTAGGGTCGGAGGATACCGATTATGTTCTACGAGAGGTCCACGAAGGTACTTGTGGAAATCACACCGGCGCCGAATCTTTGGTTCGCAAAATTATCAGAGCAGGTTATTATTGGGATAGCATGGAAAACGATACTAAGGAATTCGTCAAAAAATGCGATAAATGCCAACGATTTGCACCAATGATCCATAAGCCCGGAGAACAACTCCATTCGGTCCTATCCCTGTGGCCTTTCATGAAATGGGGAATGGACATAGTCAGACCCCTACCAACGGCCCCAGGTAAAGCTAAGTTTGTTTAGTTTATGACTGATTATTTTTCTAAGTGGGTGGAAGCACAAGCTTTCGAGAAGGTCCGAGAAAAAGAAGTTATTGACTTCATCTGGGACCATCATATGTCGATTCGGGATACCTGCCGAGATTGTGTGTGATAATGGAAAATAATTCATCGGCAGCAAGGTGGCGGAGTTCCTCGAAGCACATAAAATAAAGAGGATATTATTGACACCGTACCACTCAACTGGAAATGGACAGGCCGAGTTAACGAACAAAACTATCATTCAAAAAGTAAAGAAAAGGTTGGACGATGCAAAGGGAAAGTGGAGAGAGGTCCTACCCGAGGTCCTTTGGGCATATCGAACGACATCAAAATCCAGCACGGGAGCCACTCCATTCTCTCTAGTATATGGCTCTGAGGCCCTCATCCCTGTCAAAGTCGGAGAACCCAGCGCCAGGTTTCGACATGCATCGGAGGAGTCGAACCACGAGGCCATAAATACTAGCCTCGAGCTACTAGATGAAAAACGAGAAGCAACGCTTGTTCAGATGGCCGCACAGAAGCAAAGGATCGAAAGATACTACAATAGAAGGACCAACCTCCGGCACTTCGGAATCGGGGACTTAGTTCTACAAAAAGGTACCCTCAATGCTCGAGACCCAAATGAAGGGAAACTAGGCCCGAATTGGGAAGGACCGTACCGAGTCCTCGGAGTTGTCGGCAAAGGATCTTACAAACTTAGCACGATGGAAGGCGAACAACTGCCAAACAATTGGAACGTATCATTACTCAAACGATACTATTGCTAAGGTATGGCTTTATCCTTTTTGTCCATTTGAGTTTGAAACTAACTCATTGCAGATTTTCGGTCGAAGCTATCGAAGACGCTCTTTTTGCACGAAAGCCTTAGGTTTTAAAGCATGTGTTGCACTCTTTTTCCCTTAGATCGGATTTTGTCCCAAATGGGTTTTACCGGCAAGGTTTTTAACGAGGCAACAACTATATGCTACCTAAGGAGAACTCAACAGTATCCAAGGCTTATTTTCAATCAACGTCGAATACCGGGGGCATCACTTCGGAGGTCATATTTTCGAGGAAAATACTTCACGCCTAAGAGCTCCTTCGATAGGAAAATTTTGGAATGGGAAAATCAGTTAAATGAACCGTGTCCATATACAATAGCCGATCCCCGACGGCGAAACATGTACGCATGTATCAATTATTTAAAGAAGCATTCTGTTTAAATCAAAAACACTTTGTACCTCAAAGAAGTCTGGTATTATACGAGCTCTACACTTATAATCCTACGGGAAACGGCTCAAGAGCCAAAGCACAAATGCACCGACTGATACTCGGGGACTGTCATCGACAATCAGCACATCTAAGCCATCGAGAACTTGGACTTATAAGACCTTAAAGAGGCATCCCCTAGAAACAAAGGCCAAGGCCAATATACTCAGGGACTAACTTTTCGAACAAGTTCGAAAGGTTATCGGGAAACAAGTCCAAGAGACACACCCGAAGTCTACAGCCAAATTAAAGACTACGGTCATATAAAAGGCTACGGCCATATTAAAGACTACGGTCATATAAAAGGCTACGGCCGAAATAATGCGGCTCGGAGATCCGACTTCCGCCATAAATTAAAGGCCTTCAAACACTTTGAAAAAACAAGTTAAATCAGGCTACCCTCGGCAAAAGCAAAATATAAAGGGCTCCGATAAATTCAGCCCTCGAATAATTTAAAGGCTTCGATAACGTCAGCCTTCGAAAAAACCTCAAGAGGCATTCGATTATGTTTACACGAACTAGTTACTAATAAGGTTCTGATTTATCGAACTTTCGAAAAACCCAATGGGTATGAAAAACACATGCTAAGGCATACAAAAATTTTCACTAAGTCTTTTAGCCGAAAAGAGGGAAAAACTATAGACACTTTAGAGGCCGAAAAGGGCCAACCTAAAGAGCCTAAGGGCCGATATATAAGAGCCTAAGGGCCAACTCAAAAGGCTTAAGGACCAAAACATATAGAGTTCGAGACCCCGTTCTCACTTAACCCGGACTCGAGAATCCCGACATCCCAAGCTCACATCAAATCAATTTTAACTTAGCTCGAGGATTAACGAAACCTTAAGGGGTATCCTATTAAAACCTAAGGGGTTTATTATGTTCTAAGTACGAAACAATATTCGAACTGATTATTTGAGCTATACAATCGAAATCTTCCACAAATGAGAACAAAATAAAATTCAACACAAGTCGAGAATAGAGCTAAAGGATACTTTATATTCATAGATGTTTTACAAAATATATTTACAACGCCCACAAGGGGCCCTTACACAAAAAAGAAAAAGAGAACCTAATCTATTTTGGGGTTACGTCCCCGGAAGCAGCTTCCTCGGGAATTGCACCCTCGGCAGCCTAATCTTCGAGAGCCTCCTCTTCCTCGGGAGCACCTTCCTTACCTTCCCCGCCCTCGGAGCGGCTCACAGCATCCTCGTCATCAGAAGAGATAAGAAACCTGGCGTCGGTTTCCCGCGCCTTTGCTTCGACTATCTCTTCAGTAAGGTCGAACCCTCGGGCATGGATTTCTTCGAGAGTCTCCCTTCAGGCTTGACAGTTGGCCAAATCATTGCTCTATTTTTCCTGGTCGGAGGCCTCCCTCAGCTCTGCTTGAACAGTCGCGGCATCGTTTAAGTACACAGCGATAGTCTTGTCAGCTGTGGCCTTCGTTTTCTCAACTTCAGCCTTAGCTTGTGCTGCTTCAGCCTTGGCTCTAACAAGCTCTACCTCTAACTCCTAGATTTTCCTGGCCTGGGCCAAACCCTTCCCTTTAATGCCTCGGAGTTGAGTTTCAGCCGAGGTCAGTTGGGCTATAACAGCTTCCTTTTAGGTAGCAAGCTGATCCATGTTCTTTTTCCACCTATGGAAATCAGCCTTAACTTGATCAACCTCGCTCTGAAGCAGCCCAATCATTTCCAACTTCTGCTGCAACTGAGACATCGAAGTATTAGCCTCCGAAGAAAGGCCAAGAAGACCATACCTTGTTAAAATCACAGTTACCTGCTCATCCAGCTCGGCCTCGTTTTTTCGAGCTTTGGCCAACTCAGCCCAAAGGTCCTTAAGCTCCTCCTCCTTCTGGCCGCAGAGAAGCCTCAGGGCCTTTTCTTCACCCGAAACCCTCCTGAGCTCGGCCTCACATTGGCTCAACTCAGCTCTAAACTTGATGATGGACTATACATGAAACGAAGATATGTCAGTTAAAGGAAGGGAAGAAGAAGTTACAATAATGAAAGTTAGCATTTACTTGAGAAAGAAGACGTTGAACCTCCTCGAAAAGGGTGGATGCATCATCAAGGTCAGCAACGTCGCCAGCCCCGGTGAAATAATCCCGAAAGGAGTCTTCTCTGATGATGTTGCTCGGATCAGGTGTTTGCAAAGCCCGAGCATCTTTATTGTCTCCTCAGAGTAAGTTGAAGAGAAAGTGAGTGACCTATTGTCATGGCCCCGAGCTCCTCACTCGGGGCGCTCTAGCTAGTTTCGGCCCTCTCAGCGCCGGTCCCCTTCGGTGTATTTGTTGAAGAAGGAGATACGATCTCGATCTCGGGGGACTCGAGGGGTTTTTTCGAGTCTCTATTCGAGTTCCTTCATCGAGTGACAAGCACCGATGAAGGCATTGACGGCTTCGGTTGGTTTCTGGTTCGAGCTACCGGCACCGATTCTTTACCATTGTTCTCTTTATCTTCCAGATATTGAATGCCTGAAATCCAAGTCCACATGAATGAGTCTTCTCCTGGCTTTCGGAGGTACCGCGCCTCGTCTTAGGAATCTTCGGGCTTCGAAGCCCTTTTTCTTTTATTGTCTTTCTCCAATTTCGGGGTCGAGGACACAGTCTTCTCCCGGGTGAAGCTGGCCTCATTTCGGATACATCTCCGATGCCTGCACAAATAAACGTGAATAAGTTGACACCACCAGCGCATGAAAAATATTTGGAACTTGGGAAGGGAATTTACATGATGTTTGGCCTCCCACTTGCCCCTCGATAATTCACGCCATTCGCTCAATCGTAGGAAAAGGTGAAGCTAACTTTTGGACCAATCCTCGAGGTCAGGGACCGCGTGAGGCGCCCAGGCAGTGGCTGCAGAAAGGAAAAGGCATTATGAGGCGTGAAAGCTGAATATGAATAGATACTGGAAGAAGAACTCCACTTACGATTAAAATTACATCTCTCCGGGAACGGCATTTTGTCCTTGGGGATGACATCCGAAGTCCTTACTCTGATGAACCGGCTCATCCAGCCTCGATCTTTGTTTCGTCGTTACTAGAAAAGAAGGCTTTCTTTGTTCGGCGTTGCAGCTTGACAAGCCCTCAGAACAGCTGGGTACCAATCGAATCAGGTGGTTGAGGGTGAATTCCAATCCCTCGGCCTTTTCAGAAAAGTAGCGCAGCATGATCACGATGCCCAAAAGGAGGGCTGAATCTGGCCGAGGGTAACCTCGTATGTTTGCAGAAGTCGATCACCACCGGTCGAGGGGATCCAGTGTGAAGGGGTAAGTGTAAACACTTAAAAACCCCTCCACGTGGGTAGTAATGCTTTCCTCGGGGCTCGGGATCTGAACCAGGACCTTGTTTCCCAAGCCGCAGTCCCTCTTCATTGCTTTGAGGTTCTTCTCCGATACCAAACTAAGATATCGAGATGTATGCTCGCATTGGCCGGGACATCGGGGGGAATTTTCAATACTGAAGTCTTCTTAATCACGCAAGGGCCGGGGTGATTTCTTCAAAGTTGGTGGCACCACCGGTTTGGCCGGCTGAAAGGTAGAAGAAGACGACGCTTTCTCTTTTTTGGGGACCATTTTGGAAGTTTTAGCCATGATTTTAAGCTAAAGAATACAGATTACAGCGAAACGTGTATTTTACAGGAACTTGGCTTTTCGAGCGCTCAAGGGGCGGTGGAAATAGATGATTAGGGAAAGAAATGAAGAAGAATCAGAGCGAAAGTGATAAAAGAGTAAAGTCCTTTATTCAAAGAAGTAGCCCTATATTTATAGAAAGGTGACGAAGGTTCGGCGGCGCTAATGGCCGACCAGCACTAGCGTACATTTAATGTTTTGGGGAGCGAACAGACGGACATTTCAGTCACTTCAAGCGCCTACATCGCGAAATGACGTCATCACTAAAAACTCCAGGGAAACGAGGTTCAAATCGTTTCTTATCATCTTACTCTAAAAAACGCGGGGACTATGTGTATACGGTCGAGATTGCATGCCTTCGATCTATATGCTCGAGAGGTCGTCCAAAGTCCGAGTTCAGGCAAGGTCGAGTTCGAGCTCGAGGGACCAGACCCGAGTTCAAAGACAAAGCAAGATATATACCGAGGTTAAGTATGCTCGACCCCGGAATAGTACCGTTATTGACTTGTAACGAAATGGCTAGATCCTACCACGTCCCCAAGATCACAGTGCAAATCCCAAAATAGGATTGTACTATTCCGTACTAGCGGTTAGACAGTTGTACCAAGAATTTCCTTACTATGAAATAAAAATATACCTTATTTAGGGTTCCCCTATTATATAAAGGGACCCTGATCACGCCCAACTCTAGCCTAAAAAGGATAAGCGGTCGCTGCAAATATAATCCGGTTTACAAGTCCGGAGTCGAATCCCACGGAGAACCAAGGCTTAGCTATAGTTGTTCAATATCGCTAAGAAACAAGTCCAAAAATTTTCTAATTATAAAGATTATAATATTTATTTTTTATCTACTTAACTAACAAATTAGAAAATCGTAAAATATTAATTAACAAGGATTGGAGTCAAGATTAAGGAGGTCTAGAGTTATGATTTCCCCAATTGTCGGAATCCTTCCCGCTACGTTTTCTATAAATTTTGCCTAAGTATTCTCTACCGATCATGAGCGCTCTGACTGTCGTAACTCCCCGAGTAATTACAATTTACTAGACGCACCTCCGAGTTACGCTAGCTGGCTTTGTTTATTACAGCTCACTTTAGATTGCACCCAAGGCTTCGTTATCCCTAATCCCACTTTTAAACCGCAGATATAGATCTCTCTTATACTTTGGGAGTGATGTTGTTCAACAACTACCTAAATATGCACTCTCTCCCGAGTTATGCACACTAAATAGGCACAGCTAATTAAGATCCTGTCAATTAACTACAACAAACACGTAGTTGAACAAATAGAGAAAATACTACGGCTCAATTATATAAAAATAACAAGAATTTATCCTACAAAAGGTTCCATCAAAACCCTAGATAATAAATTAGCTATTCATAATAGCATGTAAACTACAATACTAAAAGTCATAACCAACAATGAAAAATAGGAAGAGGAAGGAAAAACTCGTAGAAGAATTCGCCGCCTTGCTCCAATGTGGTCTTTGCCTCCTTAGGTCGAATCTATGTCTCAAATCTGCAACCTCCTCAAAATAGCATTTATACATGTATTTAACCAAGTAGGGTCGGGCCCAGACGAAAAAAAACCATTCTTGCGCGAACTAGGACTTAGCTCTGTAAAATTGAACAGCCGCGCCGCAGGCTGCGCCGCGCCATGCGGCGCGGTAGTGCATTTTTAGTTTGCAGCTTCATATTTTCAAGTCAGACACCATTTTACACTGCTGCGCCGTCCTTGCAGCGCCCCATGCGGTGCAGCAGTGCACAATTTTCTCAGAGTAAACTTATTTCGTCCTCTTTTAACATCCAGACTTGGTACACGACCCCCGAACGATCCCGGCCTAATGTATTGGGCTTTTACTCAGACTTCAAAGCTCTAAATTGATCAATTTAGCTCCAAATTAACTTTTGAGCTCCGGATCGCTTCCTGCAAGGCATAAAACACGTATTAAGTGTAATTCATATCATTTGAGCTCAAACACAACGTAAAAACGCAATCATTTGAAATGTAATACCACGGTAAACACAGGTTTCTAGCCTAACATCAACACCCACACTTAAACTATTGCTCGTCCTCGAGCAATCAAACTTCACTTTATATAGACACGACCTTTTTAAACAACTCTCCTAATTCATTATGCCAAGAATATTTAAAATAGATTAAGCACAAAAGCGTAACATCTTAACCTCAAGATTTGACTCACAAGTACCACGCATTATTCACAACTCACTCAATTACTCTAACATAGAGGTCAATGACATTACCTTTCCTTCATGAATCAAGTGCCCTCACACAACAAAAGAGAGTAGTTCCACACAATAAAATTTAAGAACACCTAGGAACTCAAGATAGAAAGAATTCACTCACTCTCAGAAATAACATTCATATGCCACAAAAGATGCATCATAGCTTGCCCGTAGTGTATTACTCCACTAATCGAGCTCATTCCATCTAGGATCAATTAGGACTATATTTGGTTGTAATGTAGGCTACGGGACGGTAAGATACATTTAGATATAAGAGTGACTACACCTCCCTAATCACTTTAATGCATATACATTAACATTCAAACCAATACTTATGTCAAACAAAACCCACCTTCACATCAATGTATATTACCCCATTCTTCTTTAAGCACACTTACATCAAGAGCCACCACTTATCGAGGAACTTTTTTTTTCCACAACAATCAAACTATTTTTTTTCAATTCAAGTGCTCTTACTTTTTCAAAAACAGTGCACATTTCTCCTTATTTAATTAGTTCCACTCAAAAGCCACACCAACCACCCACACTTTAACCTTTACAAGCTCATAAACAATTCAAGTGCTCATGAGAGGTTACAATGGTTCAAAGATGGTTATTTCAAAATAAATGGGTAAGGCTTGTAATGTGGTTGCAAAAGAAACAGGATTACAGCTCAAATGGGTTAACTACGATACATAACAATTAGGTGGGTAAAATATATATATCTGGCTCAACAAAGAAACACCTATATCACTTCTAAGACTGAACAAAACTACTATTTCGCTTTGCAAACGCACGGGGCAAGTTCTAGGCATCAAATGCAATGCACAGAATAACACCTAAACCTCACACACACATGGCACATAACTCACTCAGGATTGGATACACTCTAGTCAAAGCAGTTAAGCAAATTTAAAATCTACAATTTTAAGGTACTTATACAAGAGTCAAAAACTGAGCCTAAGCATCACAACCAAAGTACTCATTATTCTCAAGGCATAACAAAGTCAAAGATATTGCTTCAATTCAAACACAACACAATGGCTCCTATTAAAAAAAACAAAAACTAACTACACCCGGTTCAAATAAAACCCTTGAAAAAGATCGTGGTTTAAAGAAAAACCAAGGGGTAATTGCTACACTACCTAACAAAAGAAAATCTTTTTGTTTTTTTCTTTAGACTTAAATCCCTCAAGAAAATTGTCTAATAGATCCATCGTCGGGAAAAGTCCAATCTTTTCTATTTAAAAAAAAAATTATCAATAAAACTAACATAATAAAATTGCATAGAAAGTCACCCAGACAATCTCCTCACCCCACACTTAAAATTGTGCATTGTCCCAATGCACACCATAACTAATAAAAGGGTAAAAGAGACTCCCCGTAGGCCAAGGCCGAAGCAGTAACAACTCATGGGGTACTCAGACTTTCTGAGAAGGGTCGAGTCG
>NW_017670928.1:295495-326829 GCF_001879085.1 Nicotiana attenuata
GTGCCGAATCCTTCTAGAAATATCTAAATGCAAATTTCGGGCATACGCCCAAGTCCAAAATCACCATCCGGATCTTACGGGACCATTAAAACTCCAATCCAAGGTCAAATACTAAAAGTCAAACTTGGTCACTATTCCCTCCTTCTGGCCGCAGAGAAGCCTCAGGGCCTTTTCTTCACCCGAAACCCTCCTGAGCTCGGCCTCACATTGGCTCAACTCAGCTCTAAACTTGATGATGGACTATACATGAAACGAAGATATGTCAGTTAAAGGAAGGGAAGAAGAAGTTACAATAATGAAAGTTAGCATTTACTTGAGAAAGAAGACGTTGAACCTCCTCGAAAAGGGTGGATGCATCATCAAGGTCAGCAACGTCGCCAGCCCCGGTGAAATAATCCCGAAAGGAGTCTTCTCTGATGATGTTGCTCGGATCAGGTGTTTGCAAAGCCCGAGCATCCTTTATTGTCTCCTCAGAGTAAGTTGGAAGAGAAAGTGAGTGACCTATTGTCATGGCCCCGAGCTCCTCACTCGGGGCGCTCTAGCTAGTTTCGGCCCTCTCAGCGCCGGTCCCCTTCGGTGTATTTGTTGAAGAAGGAGATACGATCTCGATCTCGGGGGACTCGAGGGGTTTTTTCGAGTCTCTATTCGGAGTTCCTTCATCGAGTGACAAGCACCGATGAAGGCATTGACGGCTTCGGTTGGTTTCTGGTTCGAGCTACCGGCACCGATTCTTTACCATTGTTCTCTTTATCTTCCAGATATTGAATGCCTGAATCCAAGTCCACATGAATGAGTCTTCTCCTCGGCTTTCGGGCAGGTACCGCCTCGTCTTAGGAATCTTCGGGCTTCGAAGCCCTTTTTCTTTTATTGTCTTTCTCCAATTTCGGGGTCGAGGACACAGTCTTCTCCCCGGGTGAAGCTGGCCTCATTTCGGATACATCTCCGATGCCTGCACAAATAAACGTGAATAAGTTGACACCACCAGCGCATGAAAAATATTTGGAACTTGGGAAGGGAATTTACCATGATGTTTGGCCTCCCACTTGCCCCTCGATAATTCACGCCATTTGCGCTCATCGTAGGAAAAGGTGGAAGCTAACTTTTGGACCCAATCCTCGAGGTCAGGGACCGCGTGAGGCGCCCAGGCAGTGGCTGCAGAAAGGGAAAAGGCATTATGAGGCGTGAAAGCTGAATATGAATAGATACTGGGAAGAAGAACTCCACTTACGATTAAAATTACATCTCTCCGGGAACGGCATTTTGTCCTTGGGGATGACATCCGAAGTCCTTACTCTGATGAACCGGCTCATCCAGCCTCGATCTTTGGTTTCGTCGTTACTAGAAAAGAAGGCTTTCTTTGTTCGGCGTTGCAGCTTGACAAGCCCTCAGAACAGCTGGGGCCGATACAATCGAATCAGGTGGTTGAGGGTGAATTCCAATCCCTCGGCCTTTTCAGAAAAGTAGCGCAGCATGATCACGATGCGCCAAAAGGAGGGCTGAATCTGGCCGAGGGTAACCTCGTATGTTTTGCAGAAGTCGATCACCACCGGATCGAGGGGATCCAGTGTGAAGGGGTAAGTGTAAACACTTAAAAACCCCTCCACGTGGGTAGTAATGCTTTCCTCGGGGCTCGGGATCTGAACCAGGACCTTGTTTCCCAAGCCGCAGTCCCTCTTCATTGCTTTGAGGTTCTTCTCCGATACCAAACTAAGATATCGAGATGTATGCTCGCATTGGCCCGGGACATCGGGGGGAATTTTCAATACTGAAGTCCTTCTTAATCACGCAAGGGCCGGGGTGATTTCTTCAAGAGTTGGTGGCACCACCGGTTTGGCCGGCTGAAAGGTAGAAGAAGACGACGCTTTCTCTTTTTTGGGGACCATTTTGGAAGTTTTAGCCATGATTTTAAGCTAAAGAATACAGATTACAGCGAAACGTGGTATTTTACAGGAACTTGGCGTTTTCGAGCGCTCAAAGGGGCGGTGGAAATAGATGATTAGGGAAAGAAATGAAGAAGAATCAGAGCGAAAGTGATAAAAGAGTAAAGTCCTTTATTCAAAGAAGTAGCCCTATATTTATAGAAAGGTGACGAAGGTTCGGCGGCGCTAATGGCCGACCAGCACTAGCGTACATTTAATGTTTTGGGGAAGCGAACAGACGGGACATTTCAGTCACTTCAAGCGCCTACATCGCGAAAATGACGTCATCACTAAAAACTCCAGGGAAACGAGGTTCAAATCGTTTCTTATCATCTTACTCTAAAAAACGCGGGGACTATGTGTATACGGTCGAGATTGCATGCCTTCGATCTATATGCTCGAGAGGTCGTCCAAAGTCCGAGTTCAGGCAAGGTCGAGTTCGAGCTCGAGGGACCAGACCCGAGTTCAAAGACAAAGCAAGATATATACCGAGGTTAAGTATGCTCGACCCCGGAATAGTACCGTTATTGACTTGTAACGAAATGGCTAGATTCCTACCACGTCCCCAAGATCACAGTGCAAATCCCAAAATAGGATTGTACTATTCCGTACTAGGCGGTTAGACAGTTGTACCAAGAATATTCCTTACTATGAATAAAAATATACCTTATTTAGGGTTCCCCTATTATATAAAGGGGACCCTGATCACGCCCAACTCTAGTCCTAAAAAGGATAAGCGGTCGCTGCAAATATAATCCGGTTTACAAGTCCGGAGTCGAATCCCACGGAGAACCAAGGCTTAGCTATAGTTGTTCAATATCGCTAAGAAACACAAGTCCAAAAAATTTTCTAATTATAAAGATTATAATATTTATTTTTATCTACTTAACTAACAAATCTAGAAAATCGTAAAACTATTAATTAACAAGGATTGGAGTCAAGATTAAGGAGGTCTAGAGTTATGATTTCCCCAATTGTCGGAATCCTTCCCGCTACGTTTTCTATAAATTTGCCTAAGTATTCTCTACCGATCATGAGCGCTCTGACTGTCGTAACTCTCCCGAGTAATTACCACAATTTACTAGACGCACTCTCCCGAGTTACGCTAGCTGGCTTTGTTTATTACAGCTCACTTTAGATTGCACCCAAGGCTTCGTTATCCCTAATCCCACCTTTAAACCCGCAGATATAGATCTCTCTTATACTTTGGGAGTGATGTTGTTCAACAACTACCTAAATATGCACTCTCTCCCGAGTTATGCACACTAAATAGGCACAGCTAATTAAGGATCCTGTCAATTAACTACAACAAACACGTAGTTGAACAAATAGAGAAAATACTACGGCTCAATTATATAAAAATAACAAGAATTTATCCTACAAAAGGTTCCATCAAAACCCTAGATAATAAATTAGCTATTCATAATAGCATGTAAAACTACAATACTAAAAGTCATAACCAACAATGAAAAATAGGAAGAGGAAGGAAAAACTCGTAGAAGAATTCGCCGCCTTGCTCCCAATGTGTTCTTGCCTCCTTAGGTCGAATCTATGTCTCAAATCTGTCCAACCTCCTCAAAATAGCATTTATACATGTATTTATACCAAGTAGGGTCGGGCCCAGACGAAAAAAAACCATTCTTGCGCGAACTAGGACTTAGCTCTGTAAAAATTGAACAGCCGCGCCGCAGGCTGCGCCGCGCCATGCGGCGCGGTAGTGCATTTTAGTTGCAGCTTCATATTTTCAAGTCAGACACCATTTTACACTGCTGCGCCGTGCCTTGCAGCGCCCCATGCGGTGCAGCAGTGCAATTTTCTCAGAGTAAACTTATTTCGTCCTCTTTTAACATCCAGACTTGGTACACGACCCCCGAACACGATCCCGGCCTAATGTATTGGGCTTTTACTCAGACTTCAAAGCTCTAAATTGATCAATTTAGCTCCAAATTAACTTTTGAGCTCCGGATCGCTTCCTGCAAGGCATAAAACACGTATTAAGTGTAATTCACTATCATTTGAGCTCAAACACACGTAAAAACGCAATCATTTGAATGTAATACCACGGCTAAAACACAGGTTTCTAGCCTAACATCAACACCCCACACTTAAACTATTGCTCGTCCTCGAGCAATCAAACTTCACTTTATATAGACACGACCTTTTTAAACAACTCTCCTAATTCATTATGCCAAGAATATTTAAAATAGATTAAGCACAAAAGCGTAACATCTTAACCTCAAGATTTGACTCACAAGTACCACGCATTATTCACAACTCACTCAATTACTCTAACATAGAGGTCAATGACATTACCTTTCCTTCATGAATCAAGTGCCCTCACACAACAAAAGAGAGTAGTTCCACACAATAAAATTTAAGAACACCTAGGAACTCAAGATAGAAAGAATTCACTCACTCTCAGAAATAATATTCATATGCCACAAAAGATGCATCATAAGCTTGCCCGTAGTGTATTACTCCACTAATCGAGCTCATTCCATCTAGGATCAATTAGGACTATATTTGGTTGTAATGTAGGCTACGGGACGGGTAGGATACATTTAGATATAAGAGTGACTACACCTCCCTAATCACTTTAATGCATATACATTAACATTCAAACCAATACTTATGTCAAACCAAAACTCCACCTTCACATCAATGTATATTACCCCATTCTTCTTTAAGCACACTTACATCAAGAGCCACCACTTATCGAGGAACTTTTTTTTTCCACAACAATCAAACTATTTTTTTTCAATTCAAGTGGCTCTTACTTTTTCAAAACAGTGCACATTTCTCCTTATTTAATTAGTTCCACTCAAAAGCCACACCAACCACCCCACACTTTAACCTTTACAAGCTCATAAACAATTCAAGTGCTCATGAGAGGTTACAATGGTTCAAAGATGGTTATTTCAAATAAATGGGTAAGGCTTGTAATGTGGTTGCCAAAGAAACAGGATTACAGGCTCAAATGGGTTAACTACGATACATAACAATTAGGTGGGTAAAATATATATATCTGGCTCAACAAAGAAACACCTATATCACTTCTAAGACTGAACAAAACTACTATTTCGCTTTGCAAACGCACGGGGCAAGTTCTAGGCATCAAATGCAATGCACAGAATAACACCTAAACCTCACACACACATGGCACATAACTCACTCAGGATTGGATACACTCTAGTCAAAGCAGTTAAGCAAATTTAAAATCATACAATTTAAGGTACTTATACAAGAGTCAAAAACTGAGCCTAAGCATCACAACCAAAGTACTCATTATTCTCAAGGCATAACAAAGTCAAGAGATATTGCTTCAATTCAAAACACAACACAATGGCTCCTATTAAAAAAAACAAAAAACTAACTACACCCGGTTCAAATAAAACCCTTGAAAAAGAATCGTGGTTTAAAGAAAAACCAAGGGGTAATTGCTACACTACCTAACAAAAGAAAATCTTTTTGTTTTTTTCTTTAGACTTAAATCCCTCAAGAAAATTGTCTAATAGATCCATCGTCGGGAAAAGTCCAATCTTTTCTATTTAAAAAAAAAATTATTCAATTAAACTAACATAACTAAAATTGCATAGAAAGTCACCCAGACAATCTCCTCACCCCACACTTAAAATTGTGCATTGTCCCCAATGCACACCATAACTAATAAAAGGGTAAAAGAGACTCCCCGGTAGGCCAAAGGCCGAAGCAGTAACAACTCATGGGGTACTCAGACTTCTCCCAAGCTTGGTCCTTCGTGCGGGTACCTCACACTTAGTTCCAACCATTTGATTTGTTGTTGCATCCTTCCAATAGCTTTGCTTTCCACGCTCCTAGAAAATAAAAAATCGACACTACAAGAATAATACAATTTAAAAAAAAATAAAATAAATAAAAGAAAGCAATAAAGCTGGGTTGCCTCCCAACAAACGCTGATTTAGCGTCGCGGCACGACGCGAATCACTTTTTGCCTCCACCTCGAGCTTATGAATTGAACCCCCAATTCGGCATCAAGTTTTCGGCTATGCTCCAGAAGTGGAGGAACAAATCTAATTGGTCCAAGAAACCATTCTACTATTCTACACTTCTTGGCTTTTAGATGAGGTATGTAGTCCTGTCTTTCTGGTAAGAAAAATTCCAGAATATAGGCACCTTGTTCCTCATTCCTTGACTTCTCAATCGGCTTGGATGACTCTATTTTCATATCGTCATCCAAGCACAATGCAGAAAAATGTTTGGAGTGAGGACCAATGCGCTCACACACATGAACTTCAGGACTTTCAGCATCCTCAACATCAATGATCTAGAGTCAATAAAATTTGTATCCTCAATGTCCTTGGCTGACTCTAGTCTCACTTCTTCAACATCGACATCATCAAATTGTAGTTGGCTAGGTTGTTGATGTTCTACTCTGACCTCCTTAATTAACACCTCAAATTCACGCTCTTCTTGGCTACTATCCCCAATATTGGCTTGTTGAGCATTAAAAGCTCCAACCACTTGACTCAATTGAGCCTCCAACTTGCGAATAGTTGCCTCTTGCCTTTCTATGTGCAATTGTTTCTCATTATTTTGTTCCAGAAGACACTTTAGCATATCCTTGATCTCCTTCAGGTCCGCATTCACAGGTTCTTTGTTCCTATTAACTTCACAAGAAAAGGTAGAACCATCATAGTAAGGGGTTGGGGGAAAATAAGAAATATAAGCACAACCATGAAGGTGACCATTTTTACCACCACACACATCACACACATTCCACAAATAAGATTGAGTTGGTGCACATAACTCGCTCTTAGGAACGTTTTGAAAATTTTGCCACGGGTGGTTTCCTTCACAATATGTATGGAGATCGATAGTAGAATTATCTACACCTAAATTCCCATAATTCCAAGATGCCATGTTTCTCAAATCGATAGTTATAAAAAAATACAAAAAAGAAAAACAAAACAAAAGAAAACAAAATAAAAGTTCAAACTCGTAACCTAGCAATATATACAGCTACAACTACATTGTTAGTTCCCCGGCAACGGCGCCAAAATTTGATCACGCCCAACTCTAGTCCTAAAAAGAATAAGCGGTCGCTGCAAATATAATCCGGTTTAGAAGTCCGGAGTCGAATCCCACGGAGAACTAAGGCTTAGCTATTTGTTCAATATCGCTAAGAAACACAAGTCCAAACAATTTTCTAATTATAAAGATTATAATATTTATTTTTATCTACTTAACTAACAAATCTAGAAAACCATAAAACTATTAATTAACAAGGATAATGATTGGAGTCAAGATTAAGGAGGTCTAGAGTTATGATTTCCCCAATTGTCGGAATCCTTCCCGCTGCATTTTCTATAAATTCGCCTAAGTATTCTCTACCGATCATGAGCGCTCTGACTGTCGTAACTCTCTCCCGAGTAATTACCACAATTTACTAGGCACACTCTCCCGAGTTACGCTAGCTGGCTTTGTTTATTACAGCTCACTTTAGATTGCACCCAAGGCTTCGTTATCCCTAATCCTGCCTTTAAACCCGCAGTTATAGATCCCTCTTATACTTTGGGAGTGATGTTGTTCAACAACTACCTAAATATGCACTCTCTCCCGAGTTATGCACACTAAATAGGCACAGCTAACTGAGGATCCTGTCAATTAACTACAACAAACACGTAGTTGAACAAATAGAGAAAATACTACGGCTCAATTATATAAAAATAACATGAATTTATCCTACAAAAGGTTCCATCAAAACCCTAGATAACAAATTAGCTATTCATAATAGCATGTAAAACTACAATACTAAAAGTCATAACCAACAATGAAAAATAGGAAGAGGAAGGAAAAACTCGTAGAAGAATTCTCCGCCTTGCTCCCAATGTGTTCTTGCCTCCTTAGGTCAAATCTATGTCTCAAATCTGTCCAACCTCCTCAAAATAGCATTTTTACATGTATTTATACCAAGTAGGGTCGGGCCCAGACGAAAAAAAACCATTCCTGTGCGAACTAGGACTTAGCTCTTAAAAATTGAACAGCCGCGCCGCAAGCTGCGCCGTGCCATGCGGCGCGGTAGTGCATTTTAGCTGCAGCTTCATATTTTCAAGTCAGGCACCATTTTACACTGCTGCGCCGCGCCTTGCGGCGCCCCATGCGGCGCAGCAGTGCAATTTTCTAAGAGTAAACTTATTTCGTCCTCTTTTAACATCCAGACTTGGTACACGACCCCCGAACACGATCCCGTCTTAATGTATTGGGCTTTTACTCAGACTTCAAAGCTCCAAATTGATCAATTTAGCTCCAAATTAACTTTGGAGCTCCGGATCGCTTCCTGCAAGGCATAAAACACGTACTAAGTGTAATTCACTATCATTTGAGCTCAAACACACGTAAAAATGCAATCATTGGAATGTAATACCACGGCTAAAACACAGGTTTCTAGCATAACATCAGACCCCAATCATTTGTAACATCATATCATCATTGGCAAGAATATACTATCCTACTTTTCTCTCTTACTGTTCATCAGAATTGTTCTTTACATTTATTGTTCTTACTTTATTGCTCTTAGTGCATCTCGAGGTCACTAAGCTCGAGGTCACCACTGCTGAGTAACATTGGTTTGATTCACTTATTTCTTCCATTTCTACTTCATATTTTTCGATTATTAATTAGTATTGAACTAAATCACGTATTTTTAAAACCACAAATCAAATGTAATTCTTCCATGTTTGTTTAAACTTCTTTTTATGATTATATTAAATATCTTAATCAATATTTCACTAATAGGAACAAACAAATTTGAAAAAGAAGAATAAACGACTTTGTTATTATTTTAAAACGTTAAAGTCTTCTTTCTTCTACTTTCCCCTCCTTAAACAATGCTACGAAGTTATTAATTTACAGGTTTACATTCACATGATGCATGGTTGTGATTCCACCATGCAACATTTAGATGTAGTATTCTAATCCCATCAAAGTCTTCTTTCTTCTACTTTCCCCTCCCACTTCCCTTCTATCCCATCTCCAAACCAAAAGAATTTTAGAAATAGAAAGAAGCATTTTTGTGAGTAATATATGTGATATATTGTAAAAATATACGTTTCGGTCCTTGATTATAAAAGAGTCTTTACATGTACATAATTCTAGTTAAGACTAAATCCTTTTAGGATGAAAATCCTTAATTAACCCTAAGTTTGTTGTGTGTGTGAGAGTGAATGTATTTTTTGTGTGTGCGCGCGGGGGAGAGAAGAAGTAGAATATTGGATTTCAAATAAATAAAAGAATAAATACAAACGGAAACAATAGCCACCACTCTTTGAAACAGTGTAGCACAAATTGGGTCCATATGATGTCTGCAGTCAAATTTAAATTAAAGAGGGGAAATTCAAAACTAGCTCACTTTTAAAATAATCGAAATTTAGTCACTTTTCATGAAAAAATAAATCTGAACGAAAATATTATTCAAAACCCGAAAAATATTCCAGCATAATATACTGGACTTCCAACATAATATATTAGACTTCCAGTATAATATATTGGCCCAGTATAATATGCTAAAAGTTCATACACGGATGCTCCAATCTCCAGTATATTATGATGGAACTTTCCGTGTGTTGGAGTTCCACCATAATATGCTGGAAGTTCATACGCAGGTGCACCAATCTCCAGTATATTATGTTGGAACTTTCTATGTTGCGGCAAAATAGTTTCTATTTTTTAATAATTTTACAAACATTGGTTATTTTTCAATTACCAATCCAAAAACTAGCTAGTCTGTGCTATTTTCACATTTAAGAGCGACAGAGCTTATTGGGCTTTTAGCCCATATCAAAAGCAAACATTGACCATATATAGGGTAAACTAAGGGGGGTTTGACACAGCTACCCACAAAAATAAAACTATTTACCCTTGTCTACCTATTTGTTTTTCTACCCATAAACTAATTATATTTCCTACCCATAGTAGTTTTTGTGGGGAATTTTTTCTTTATTCTCCAATTCTTTTTTATTTCTATGCTTCTTTTCTTCTTTTTTTTCTTTTTTTTTCTTTTTTTTTCTTTTCTGCTTTTCTTTTTTCTCGTTTTCTTTTTATTTTTTTCTTTTTTCCTTTTCTAATTTCATTTAACTTCTTGTTTTTTTATATTCTTTTTCTCTTCATAATCTAATTTCATTTACCATTTTCACTATTTTTTATTATTCTTTTTTTATACAATGAGAAAAATAATTGATAGTAAATATTTGTTCACCTTTTTTAATATAACTAGTACAATATACCTTTTTTTTCTCATTTTTTAAATTCAATTATAAACTGAAATAATATCAGTTGTCACTTGATCTAATACACTGGATATCACATTGACTGTTGTTGAGCACCATAAATTACATAATCAAATTCTAAGAATCAACACGTGATTGCCATGCAAACCTTGATCTCCTTCCCTATAAATATCAATACACACTCTACCATTAATAGTAATACAACCAGTTATAGAGCAAGCAAACATAATCTATGGCAACCAAATCTTCATATATACTAGTTAGAATAAAAATGATAATAAAATATTAAAAAATACAACAAAAAGTATAAGTAGCGAAAAAGACTTCTAGTACCATGTGATACCAATATGGTATATATGTATACCAACAGAGCATATGATTTCTACAACTATCTGCGACTATACTACTCTACCAAAACATTAAAGGACGCAATAAAAGTATGAGAAAATTACATGCTCGTATTGCAAGCTAAATATTCGCAAAACAACTTGCTCATTTCGTATACTAAGAAGGTATATAGTTGTATGGGGTCGTTCCAACAATTGCCTATAACTATAAAAACTATTAATACACACAATTTATGTCCATCGGCACACAAAAATTCCAGCATTATTGCAACTCATGTTGATATAAATAATTTCATAATAGAATTCGCTTAAAATGCAGCTAAAACAACCAAAACAATGTTCAAACTACCATATGATACCAATATGGTATATAACTATACCAATATGGTATACAGTTTTACTAGTTAATTCCCGGCAACTATATGACTATACTATTATTACATAACACACATGCATAAAGAGAAAAATAAAAAAATAGTGTCCCACATATTAATATAATAAGGTATTTCAAGATATTGTACTATATTACTATTATTAAAAGAAAGTCAAATATTATACCAATTAAATGCAGCTAATACAACCAAAAAACAATTCAACTAGCATATGATACCAATATAGTATATAGCTATACTAATAGGGTATATAGTTGGAATGAATTGTATACTAAAATGGTATATTTGTATACTATTTGGGTATACAATACAAATTCGCCTTCTTCTCTGGTTCAACTATATTTCAACCCAAATTTCTAAAATTTACTATAAAATCTCCACCAAATTGACTAAAACTTTAGCTACAACCTCCAATCAACTTTCTAAATTAACCCATACAGGATCGGATCAAAACAATTAAAAACTCAAACAAACCAAGTTATGAGTTTCAAACTTCAAGGTCCGTCAATGGTGGATTTAAATTTTTGTACAAAAAATCTCCAAAAACCAGCATCAAAGGTACAATCTACACATCAAAGAATAATATTAGCTACATTTAATTGGAGACCAAATAATGTAATCTGAATGTGCTTTGGGTAAAAGGTGTCAGTTGTTTTCGATGAAGCATACGACAGGATTCCCCATCCCGATCCTACTTTGGAGCACTCCATTTCCGAGGTTTTGTTTCTAATTCTCTTCCTTTTAGGAATTAGATTTAAAGTACTGTAAATGGCAATCTTGTAATTAGAAATGTTTAGAGAACCTATGGAAAAGCCATAGTCTGAGAAAAATGTTTTATTTCTCAGAATTCTATTATTGAGGTATGGGTATTCTAATGTGGGCGGGTAAATAGTTTTTATTGCATAGGTAAGGAAAGTAAATAGTTTTGGTATGAGTATTTAAGGGTAAATAAAGTAAATAGTTTTGGTATGAGTATTTAAGGGTAAATAGTTTGAATTTAATGGGCATAAAGTGAGATTTCCCCTAAACTAAGGGACACCAACTTCTATACCATATGTGTTTGGTCACTGTATTTTCTCGGAAATGATGCTCTCATTAATGCTCATTAACAGAGAAGATGACCTCCTATTTTAAAAATAAAAAAATAGTACTATTATTTGATCTGGTTTTCTACAGACTCATTGACAGCTTAGAGCCTGCAGATTTAAGACCCCCGGATTTGTTTGTTTTCTGGATCAGCATTCAAATTATCTTTTTCTTTTTTTTTTAAATCGTTAATTGTGGTTTTTCTATTGCTACTTATATAGATAAAGTAAAAATACTTCCTCCGATCCAAAATAAGTGATTTTTTGGCCTTTTTCTTGTGGTCCAAAATAAGTAATTTTTCCAGATTTCAAGAATAAATTAATTATTTTTTTCCTATATTGTCCTTGGAGTAAATAGTGTTGGAATATGTGTTAGGAGTGTTTATGTGAGATAGTAAAGGTTAATATGGTCAATTCCATTGCTAATTAATGCTAAAAGGTGAATTTCTTAATTTGTGTGAAAACATCCAAAAAATCACTTATTTTGGACCGGAGGGAGTATCTTATACTTGTACTTCCTCCTTTTAAAATTTTAATCCATGAATATTAATGAGATTCTAAATACTCCTGTTGTCCCAATCTCATATTTTAGACTTTAGAAGGGTTCTGAAACTTGATTCTGAAGTATTTTTAGAAGTTCAATCGTCGCTAACATTTTTATGAGTATCACAAATAATAACTCTGGGTCAAAGGTCACAAAAGGATAATTTCAAGCTTGAATATCTTGAATCATGAATTGAACTTAAATGCTTGAAACTTGTAAAGAAATACTAGAAGAAATTCTTGTTCGACAAAACTCTTCACATCTCTCATCTTTTTGGTCACACTTATAAAATGTTGCCTTGAATAAGAATTACGTAATTTATTATTTACTTTGATTTGATTACTTATATCGTCATATTAATTAATTACATCAAGTCTATGACAAAATAACATTTGAATGGCCGAAATATATCAATTGCATACTTGGCATATATATTTTGAATAGCCTTTGAGGTGACATGGCAATCCTTGCTCGACTTGATTTGCAACTTCACATGATATTGTGGCGTTAGTTTGGGCATCATTTTGGATACGATGACTATAGATGGTTTCGTGAGTCTTTACAAATTTGTTTTAGTTTTGTGACTTAATTTTTTTTTATACATGAAAAATTTACTTTTACACACAAGAAATTTATCTTTTTTGATAATAACCTGTGAAATTATCATTAACAACCAACTTTATACATCTCAGAAGCATCTAGTGACATAGCCACCTTCTAGGAAGGGTTCTATGAGCATCCAGACCTCAAACTATCAAGAAAACCTCAAACTAGTTACATAGCTTTTGAATCAAACTATAACATCTACTAGCTTTTTTCGAGTGTTGCACTAATCCTATCCTTTCTCTTATCTCCTTCTGAATATGTGCTATAACAAAACTTATATTTACATTTGTATTTCTAACTAGCTAATTGTTTACTCTAAAATTCGAATAACAATTAAACTTGTATTGTGGTTTTAAAGATATGCGATTTAATCCAATACTAACTGATAAACAAGGAATCAAGTGTATAAATTAAAGAGTAAGGCAAGTCAAACCAGTATGTAAGCAAGTCTCAACCTCGAACTATGGCAACCTCGAGGTAGGTGAATAATAACAATGAGATTCAGAGGAGCAGTAAGCAAGAAAATGATGTATGTATATTCTCTTGTCAATTATTGATGCGTTACAAATGATTGGGATCCCTTTATATAGTAGGGGAATCCTAAATAAGGTACACTTCTAATAATAGTAGGGAATCTTATTATACAGCTGTCTAACCGCCTAGTATAAATCCGTTCCGGAATTTATGCCATGATCTTAGGGTCATTACGGGAATCTCGCTCTTTTTGTTATGAAACCATAACGGTATTATCTCGAGGTTTGTCATACTTGGCCTCGGCGTTCATTGAGCACTTCGATCTTCGCGTCTCATACTCCGTCATCGGTCTCGAGCCTGGTCCATTTTGAACTTATTCTTCGAAGCGACCCCTTGAGCCTACGAAATCGGCCAGACCTGATTTCCACCAAATACAGATAGTCCCCGCGTTTCTTTGAATAGGATGATAAGAAACGACTTGAGCCTCGATTTTTCGGGGTCCCTGACGATAATGTCATCCCTGTGAGGTAGGCACTCGAAGTGACCGAAATGTCCCGTCGGTTCGCTTCCCAAAACATTAAATGCTTCACCAGTGGTGGTCGGCCACTAGCGCCGTCGAACCGTCGCCGCTTGCCTATAAATACAAGGCTCAATTTCAAATAAAAAACTTTACTTCCATCTTCAAACCACCTTCAAACTTCCTTTATCTCTCCCCCTCTTCATCTTCCTCTCTCATTACCTGTTACTCTCGCCCATTTAGTGCCAAAAGATATCAAGCTCTACCTATTTTCGCTTCCTCTAACTCAAATCAATGGCAAAAGTCTCCAAAACAATTCCTCAAAAGGAGAAAGCTTCCTCATTCTCTTCCCGACCGGTCGGTGATAAAGCGCCGGCCCTTCACGAGATTATTCCCGGCCCCTGTGTCATAAAGAAAGACTTCAAAGTTGAAAATCCCCCCGCGATTCTTGGTCGATGCGAGCATGTATTGAGGTATATTTGCTCGATAAAGGAGGCACCTCAAGGCCATGAAGAAGGACTGTGGCTGGGGGGACAAGGTCGTGGTACAGATCCCTGCCCCCGAGGAGAGTATCACTACTCATGTGGAGGGGTTCTTAAGTGTTTACACTTACCCCTTCACGTTGGGTCCCCTCGATCAATTTGTGATCAACTTCTGCAAGAGGTATCAGGTCACCCTCGGCCAGATCCACCCTTCTTTCTGGCATATAGTGATCATACTTCACTATTTCTCCAGCAAGGCCGAGGGGCTAGAGTTCACCCTCAATCACCTCATCCGATTGAATCGGTCTCACCTTTTCCGAGGGTTGATCAAGCTCCAACGCCGATCGACCAAGACCTTCTTTGCTAGCAATGACGAGGATAAGGACCCCGGCTGGATGAGCCGGTTCGTATGAGTGAGGACCTGTGACGTCATCCGGGAGGGGAAAATGCCGTTCCCAGAGAAGTGGAACCCCGAACGTAAGTGAAGTTTTTCCCTAGTAGCTTCTTGTATTCTGTTTTTGCATTGCGTGATGCCTTCACCTTTTTTGCAGCGGTTGCTTGGATGCCCCATGCGATTGCCGACCTCGAGGACTGGGTCTGTAAACTAGCTACGACCTCCTCTATGACGAGCGTCGATGGCGTGACTTGGCGAGGGGAAGATGGGAAGCCAAACACCACGGTAAGTTCCTCTCACAAGATTTCAATGCTTTCCCCTTTACTGGATACATTACTTTACTCATACCTATTTTCCATTCATGTAGGCATTGGAGATGTCTCTGAAATGAGGCCAGCCCCGCCCGGGGAGGAGACCGAGTCCCCGATCCTGAAATCGGAGAAAGATAATAAGAGAAAAAAGGTTTCGAAACCCGAAGACCCCCAAGATGGAAGGGGCCCTACTCGATGACGCACGAGGAATCTTATCCATGTGGACATAGACAGTCCACCAGCTGAATGATGAAGAAGAAGACGAGAGCGAAGAATCGGCGCTGGTGACTCGAGCTAGGAAACCAGCCGAAGCTGCCAAGTCCTCCGAACCAGAGACCCTGCCTCGTGGTGAGGAGACTCTGAAGAAAGGCGCGAGCAAAGCCCGTGAATCACCCGAGGTCGAGATTGTTCCTCGACCATCAACAAACACACCAAAGGGGACAGGTTCCGAAATCTCCAGAGCTGAACAGAGCGCCCCGAGAGATTTGCTCGGGGCCATGATAATAGGTCACTCTCCTCCTCTACCGGCTTATTACGAGGAGGCAATAAGGGAAGCTCGAGCTCTGCGAATGCCTGACTTAAGCGGAGTCCCCGGTAAAGATGATCCTTTCCGGGATTGCTTTACTCGGGTCGGTATGCCTCCGATCTTAATGATGCATCTACTCTCTTCGAAGAGGCTCAACGTATTTTCTCTCAAGTAAGTATTAATTCCTATCGTTGCGATTTCTTCTTCTCCCCTTATCCTAACTGATATCTTTTTTTCTGCGTAGGCCTTTACCAGGTTTAGGGGCGACCTGAGCCAATGCGATGCCGAGCTCAAGAAGACCTCGGATGAAGGGAAGGCCCTGAAGCTCCTTTGCAGTCAAAAGAAGGAGGAGCTCAAGGACCTTCGGGTAGACTTGGACAAGGCTCGTAAAAATAAGGCCGAGATAGACAAGCAGGTAACTGTCATTTTGAAAGAGTATGGTCTACTCGACCCAACTGTGGAGGCTAACACTTCAGTGTCTCAGCTGCAGTAAAAACTGGAGATGATCGAGCTGCTTCGAGGGGAGGTCGATCAAGTAAAGGTCGACTGCAACCGGCGGAAGAAAAATATGGACCGGCTTGCTATGGAAAAAAAGGCTGCTCTAGCCAAACTGGCACCGTCTGAGACCCAGCTCCGGGGTGCTAAAGAAAAAATTTCGGCCCAAGCCAATAGGATCGACGAGATCGAGGTCAAACTTGCCGAAGCCGGGGCTGAAGTTGCTGAAGCCAGGGCTGAGGTCGAGATGACTAAGGCCACAGCTGATAAAACCGTTGTCGTGTACTTAAGGGATGCTGAGGCTGCTCAAATGAAGCTAATGGAAGCCTCCGACCGGGAGAAACGGAGCAATGATTTGGCCAAGTGCCAATCCCGGAGGGAGACCCTCGAAGAAATCCATGCTCGAGGTTTCGACCTCACCGAAGAGATAGCTCAAGCAAAGGCGCTCGAAGCTGATGCCCAATTTCTCATCTGCTCCAACAACGACGATAATACGAAGGCAGCCAAGGCGGGTCTGACAATGAAGATGGGCCCGAAGAGGAAGCTGCAACCGAGGGAGAGACCAACCCTGGGCATAGATAGGATTTTTCTTTCTCTTTTTGTATTTTTCTTTTTGTAAGACCTTTTGTCAGTCTCTTGTACATATCCTTTTTCATGTATATAAAAGAAGAATTTCCTTGAATGTTTTCTCAATGTTTCCTGCCTTATAAAATTCTTGTAATAATTTCATTCTTTGAACGGTGTGTTCGAGCTTTTGTCTCGGATGGCTTCTTTGAAGTTGTCGTGGTCGAGTTCGAATAAGGTTCGAACTTTAGGGCATAGACCCCTAAAGGCTTGTGCCAGATAATGGTGAGTCCCCGAGCCATAATCAAGTTATTGTTTATTTGGGCTCGGGATAATCGAATCGGGTGAGAACAAGATCTCGAACCCTAAGTGTATCGGCCCTTAGGCTCTTTTAGATTGGGCCATTATGGCCTCTAAGAGATGGCTATTATTTCCCCTTTTCGGCTTAAAAGACTTCGCAAAAATTTCTTTATGCCTTGGCATGCATTTTTTTTACCCATTGGGCTTCTTGAGGGTTTAGTGTCGATCGAAACCCTTTTGTTTTTTGTGCCTTAGCATAAGTTTGTGTTTTAATAATTCGATACCTCTTAAGGTTTCTCGAGGGCTGGTTTTATCGAAGCCCCTTGATTATTTTGCCGAGGGTAGCCTTTATTAACCGGTTTTCAGAGAATTCGAAGGCCTGTTTTTATTGCGGGATTCGGACGTCTTCGAGCTGCGTTATTTCGGCTATAGCCTTTAGTATGACTGTAGCCTTCGGTTATGTCTTTTGGACTTATTTCCCGATAACGTTTCAAACTTGTTCGAAATGTTAGTCCCCGAGTATGATGGCCTTGGACTTTAAGTCGAGGGGTGCCTCTTTGAGGTCTTATGAATCCGAGTTTAGATAACTTGAATATGTTGACTGTCGATGACAGTCCCCGAGTATTCGAGGTGTATTTGAGTTGGCCCTTGAGCCATTTTTCATAGAATCACAATTATGGAGTTCGTATAGTAGCAAATTTATTTGAGACACAAAGTGTTTGATATAGAAAGAATGCTTCTTTGAATAATTCATACATGCGTACATGTTTGCCATTGGGACTCGACTATTCTATATGGACACGGTTCATCCGACCGTTTGGCCCATTACAAAGTTTTCCTATCGAGACCCTTTTTGGCGTGAAGTATTTTTCTCGAAAATATAACCTCCCAGGGTGATGCCCCCCAGTATTCGAGGTTGATTGAAAAGAAGCATTGGATACTACTGAGTTATCCTTAGGTAGCACATAGTTGTTGCCTCGTTAAAAACCTCACCGGAAAAACCCATTTGGGATAAAACCCGATCTAAGGGAAAAATAGTGCAACGCGTGCTTTAAAACCTAAGGTCTTCGTGTAGAAGGGTTCTCTCGACATCTTCGATCGAACACCTGCAATAAGTTAGTCCCAAATACAAATGGAAAAAAGGGGAGAAGGTTATACCTCAGCAATAATATCGCTTGAGTAGTGATACATTCCAAATGTTTGGCAATTGTTCGCCTTCCATCATGCCAAGTTTGTAAGATCCTTTTCCAATGACTCCGATGACTCGATATGGTCCTTCCCAATTCGGGCCTCATTTGGGTCTCGAGTATTTAGGGTGACTTTCCTTAGAACTAAGTCCCTGATCCCAAAATGGCGAAGGTCGGTTCTTCTATTATAATATCTCTTGATTCTTTGCTTCTATGCAGCCATCCGAACAAGTGCAGCTTCTCGTTTTTCATCTAATAGCTCGAGGTTAGTATTCATAGCCTCGTGATTTTATTCCTCCGATGCATGTTGGAATCTGGCGCTGGGTTCCCCGACCTCGACTGGAAGTAAGGACTCGGAGCCATATACTAAACAGAACAGGGTTGCCCCATGCTGGACTTCGATGTCGTTCGATATGCCCAAAGAACCTCGGGCGGAACTTCTCTCCATTTCCCTTTAGCGTCGTTCAACCTTTTCTTTAAGTTTTGAATGATAGTCTTGTTTGTAGATTCGGCATGTCCGTTTCCGCTTGGGTGATACGGTGTTGATAAGATCCTTTTTATTTTGTGTGCTTCAAGGAACTCTATTACCTTGTTGCAGACGAATTGCTTCCTGTTGTCGCATACGTTTTCAGCAGGTATCCCGAATTGACACACGATGTGGTCCCAGATAAAGTCTATACATCTTTTTCTCTAACCTTCTCGAAAGCCTGTGCTTCCACCCATTTAGAAAAGTAGTGAGTCATAAATAAAATGAATTTAGCTTTACGTGGGGCCGTTGGTAGAGGGCCGACGATGTCCATTCCCCATTTTATGAAAGGCCATGGGGATAGGACTGAATGAAGTTGCTCTCCGGGCGGATGAATCATCGGTGCAAACCTTTGAAATTTATCACATTTTCTAACAAACTCCTTAGTGTCTTTTTCCATGCTATCCCAGTAATACACTGCTCTAACAAATTTGCGAATCAAAGACTTTGCGCCAGAGTGGTTTCCATAAGTGCCTTCGTGGAACTCTCGTAAAACATAATCGGTGTCCCCCGACCCTAAACATACCGCCAATAGTCCATCGAACGTCCTTCTGTATAATGTTCCATCTTAATCCAATGTGAACCGAGCAGCCTTGGTTCATAGGGCCCTCGACTATTTATGATCCGATGGGAGCTTTCCATTTTTTAAATACTCCATATACTCATTCCTCTAATCCCAAGTCAAACTTGTAGAGTTTATCTCGGCATGACCCTCCTCGACCACATATCTCGATAATTGGACGATAGTCCCCGGGAAAATATCATCTTCTTCGGCTGATGACCCCAAGTTTGCAAGTGCGTCGGCCTCACTGTTTTGTTCTCGAGGTACATGGTCTAGAGTCCACTCCTTGAAGCGGTGTAAGGTTACCTGTAGCTTGTCCGAATACCTTTGCATCCTATCCTCTCGAACTTCGAAGCTTTTGTTTACTTGGTTTACCACCAATAAAGAATCTCACTTGGCTTCAATGACTTCTGCCCCCAAGCTTTTAGCTAGCTCGAGACCTGCAATCATGGACTCATACTCGGCCTCATTGTTAGTCAACCTAGAAGTTTTGATAAATTGTCTAATAGTGTTATCTGTGGGTGGCTTCAAAACAATGCCAAGCCCGGACCCTTTTACATTCGAGGCACCGTCCGTGAAGAGGGTCCGTACCCCCCGATAATGTACCCGATTTTAGTAGAAGTTCCTTTTCCACTTTGGGTACGAGGGTTGGCGTAAAATCAGCCACGAAGTCTGCTAAAATTTGAGACTTGATGGTCGTTCGGGGTTGATATTCGATATCGTACCCGCCAAGTTTGATGGCCCATTTGTCCAATCGGGCCGATAATTCGGGCTTGTGCAAAACATTTCGGAGCAGATAAGTGGTTATCACACATGTGGGGTGACACTGGAAATATGGATTTAATTTTCTAGATGCGCTTATTAATGCAAGTGCCAATATCTCTAAGTGTGGATATCTAGTTTCAGCATCTCCTGAAGTCGGGCTTACGTAATAAATAGGAAACTGCGTACCTTGCTCTTCTCGAACTAGTACACCACTTACCGCTATTTCGGACACTGCCAAGTATAAGTACAGCTTCTCATCTACCTTCGGAGTGTGGAGAAGAGGTGGGATCGATAAGTATTGCTTAAGTTCCTCCAATGCTTGCTGGCATTTCGGGGTCCTTGCGAAATCATTATTCTTTGTGAGTATGTAAAAGAACCTGTAGCTTTGATCTGATGACCTCGAAATGAATCGGCCCAAGGCAGCTATCCGTCCGGTTAGCCTTTGTACGGCTTTCACACTATATACAATGGTGATATCCTTGATGGCCTTGATCTTGTCGGGGTTGATTTCGATTTCCCGATTTGATACCATGAAGACAAGGAACTTACCCAAGTCGACCCAGAAGGCACATTTTTCTGGGTTAAGCTTCATGTTGTACTTCCTCAAGATTTCGAATGTTTTCTGCAAATGAGTCAACTAGTCCTCTGCGCGCAGAGACTTAACCAACATATCGTCAATGTAAACTTCCATTGATTTACCTATCTGTTCCTCAAACATTTTTAGCCCGAAGGGCAGTACATTGTAACAGTATGTTCCATACTTGGTGATAAACGAGGTCTTCTCCTGGTCTTCTGGGTTCATCTGAATTTGATGTACCCGGAATAGGCATCGAGAAAGGTAAGGATCTCGTGGCCAGCCATGGCATCGATCATGCGATCGACGTTAGGCAGTGGAAAAGAGTCTTTAGGGCATGCCTTGTTTAAATCCTTGTAATCTACGCACATTCTAAGTTTGTTCCTTTTTTTAGGGACTACGACTACATTGGCTAACCATTCGGGGTATTTTACCTCCCGAATGGACCCTATTTTAAGAAGTTTAGTTACCTTATCCTTTATTAATGCATGTTTCACCTCGGACTGGGGCCTTCTCTTTTGCTTCACCGGTTTGAACCTGGGGCCGAGGCTTAATCGGTGTGTTGTTATCTCCGGTGGGATCCCTTGTATACCTTTCGTTCGGGTAGATGCTCGATCAGTATCACTTGTTCCAGCTCTTTGACCGTTGACTTGGTTGCATCTGATTCTTCGGGAACAACAAAAGTTCGAGGAGTAAGGAAATCCTCTTTTTCTTCTTTGATTACCTGTTTCTCTTATTCGGTCGAGGCTGGGGACGGTGATTGCTATTTGGCCATCTGCTTATCTTTGGTGCTCGATTTTTGTGAGGTCAAAGGTGCTGATATCGGCATCACCTCATCGACTGCAAACAATTCCTTTGCAACGTGTTGTTCCCCGTAAACTATTTTTGCACCATCCACTGCCGGGAATTTCATCATTTGATGAAGGGTCGACGGTACTGCCCTCATGTTGTGAATCCATGGCCTTCTAAGTAGTGCATTATATCTCATATCGACTTCGATGACATGGAATTTTGTATCTTGGATGGTCTCGGCCACATTACTGGTAGGATCATCTCCCCCTTCGTTGTTTCACTTGCCATGCTGAAGCCATTTAGGACTCGAGATGCAGGCACAATTTGGTCCTGCAGGCCGAGCTGCTCTACGCCCTCGATCTGATTATATTTGCTAAACTACCTGGATCCACTAGAACACGTTTAACTTGAATTTTATTTAGCAAAATAGAAATTACCAGGGCGTCGTTGTGTGGTTGAGAAATGCCTTCCGCTTCTTTGTCATCGAACGATAGGACGCCTTCGGGCACAAAACTCCGAGTCCTCTTTTCTCTGGTGATTGACACCTTGGTACGTTTGAATATAGGCCCTTGTGGAACATCGACCCCGCCAAAGATCATATGAATTACAGGATTCGGTTCTTCCTGCTAATTCTTTCTATTGGCGTCTCTTTCTCTGAAGTGATTCATAGCTCGATCACTGAGGAACTCTCGAAGGTGGCCCTCGTTGAACAATCGATCTACCTCCTCTCCAGCTGTCTGCAGTCTTCGGTCCTATGGCCATGTGTGCCATGATATTTACACATCACGTTTGGGTTTCTTTGAGAAGGGTCGGTTTGTATAGGTCTAAGCCACCTGGTATCTTTGATCCTTCCGATAGCCGATACAATCCCCGTTGCATCGACACTGAAATTATACTCCGATAACCGAGGTGCTTCCGCGGGATCGGTATGTTTATCAAAACCATTCTAACTCATAAGCCCCCTAGAATTTTGCCCTCGGTCATTTCTTCGATCGTTCCGAGGAGGATTGCGCCCCGAACCATTATTTCTTCGATCTGCGACATATGGCTTATACCATTCTCTGTTCGACCTTGATTCCCTGTCAGTATCCCTCGGGGCTTTAACTGCCAATATGTTTGGATGAACATAACCCGAAGGGGCTCCTAGATGGTCGTCCTTGACCCTGATCTTCGATTGATAACGATTATGCACACCTGCCCAAGTTACAACTGCATACTCGATCATATTTTGCTTCAACTGTCGTGACACTATCGAACTCCGCTCATTCAACCCATAGGTGAAAGCTTGAACAGCCCAATCATCTGTGACTGGTGGCAATTCCATTCGCTCAATTTGAAATCGGGATACGAACTCCCTTAGTATTTCATCACCTTTCTATCTTATCTTAAAAACGTCTGATTTCCTAGTTGCGACCTTTATGGCCCCGGCGTGCGCCTTCACGAAGGCGTCTGCTAACATAGCAAACGATTCGATGGAATTCGGTGGCAAGTTGTGATACTAAATTATTGCTCCCTTTGAAAAAGTTTCCCCAAATTTTTTCAACAAAATCGGCTCGATCTCATCATCATTTAAGTCGTTTCCTTTAATCCCACATGTGTACGAAGTGATGTGTTCATTAGGATCGCTCGTCCCGTTGTACTTAGGTATATCTGGCATACGGAATTTCTTAGGAATGGGCTTCGGCACCGCACTCTGAGGAAATGGCTTTTGCACGAGCTTCTTTGCATCTAAACCTTTTACGATCGGGGGTGCCCCCGGTATTTGATCAACACGGGAGTTGTATGTTTCCACTTTCTTGTCATTATCTTCGATTTCTTTCTCTCCTGACTCGATTCTTTTGGTGAGCTCCTCGAGCATCTTCATAATTTCAGGATCAGTTCCCGATCCATTACCGTTCGACCTTTCTGGCACCGGCTCAGTACAGCGAGTGATTTCTGGTTCGACCACACTCGGAGTTTTATGTTGACTTTGAAGCTGAGCGATAGCAACATGCTAAGCTTGTAGCATCTCGAATATTACCTAGAGACTAACTCCCCCGTCTCCTACACCCTGTGTTCCTTGGCCCCCAGATCGGACTTCCTTGCGTACACTTCCTCCGGGGTCTGCGCCTAAGTCCGCATTCAAAGTAATGTGCGAACTAACATCGACTGGTTCTGCAATCGGCACTTCCCCAGGGTTAATCGGTGGCACACCGGCTCTTGGAGCAACTACATTATCATTTTCCCCGTGAAGTCCAAGACCATCATCGCCATGTAAGGGTGCGTTTTGTGAGTTTGACATTATTCAACCTAAGAATAAAAATTCTTGACAAGAACAAGTGTGAAAATAACGTGTGTTATCAGAATCAGTACTGAAACAATCATTATTATCCTTAGCTCCACGGTGGGCGTCAAACTGTTTACCCTAAAATTCGAGTAATAATTAAACTTGTATTGTGATTTTAAAGATATGTGATTTAATCCAATACTATGTGATAAACAAGGAATCAAGTGTATAAATTAAAGAATAAGGCAAGTCAAACCATTATGTAAGCAAGTCTCGACCTCGAGCTGTGGCAACCTCGAGGTAGGTGAATAAGAACAACAAAATAATAACAATGAGATTCAGATGAGCAGTAAGCAAGAAAGTAATATATGTATATTCTCTTGTCAATGATTAATGTGTTACAAATGATTGGGATCCCCTTTCTATAGTAGGGGAATCCTAAATAAGGTACACTTCTAATTATAGTAGGGAATCTTATTATACAGCTGTCTAACCACCTAGTACAAATCCATTCCGGCATTTACGCCATGAACTTAGGGTCATTGCGGGAATCTCGCTTTTTCTGTTATGAAACCATAACGGTATTATCTCGAGGTTGGTCATACTTGGCCTCGGCGTTCATCGAGCACTTCGATCTTCGAGTCTCGTACTCCGTCATCGATCTCGAACCTGGTCCATTTTGAACTTATTCTTCGAAGCGACCCCTCGAACCTACGAAATCGGGCAGACCTGATTTCGACCATACACTAATAATATTAAATAAAGAGAAAAGTTAATGAAGGCCACATGAAAACATGAAATACTACTAGGTAATGTAATAACAAATATTAAAAATTCAAAATATTTAATTTTAGAAATAGAAGGGAAAGATGATTTGAACTTGAGATTAGATTAAAATTATGGTAAAAACGCTCAAACAATGGATAGGACTAGGGGTGGCAATTTGAGCCCAAACCCATCCAACCCGCCCAGAGATAAATAGGTTGGGCTGCAAACATTTTAGCTCATGGGTCTATTTGGGCTGAGCCCAAGTTAGCCCGTCATTTTTTGTAGCCCATTTTGACCCATGAAGTTGCCCGAGTACATCCCATGAAGCTCACCCAAAATAAAGGGATCTCAACCCAACTAAATACTTTTCTAGAAATTTACTTAGTTTCCCCATCATTAGTCATGTATCTAAGTTTAAAAATGAGAATCAAGGTTTTAAAGTTTTGATGTAAATATGAATAATTTTGTAACTGAGTTGTGGTGAAATTTACTTATTTAAAAATAACATAAAAGTTATTTTTCAACTTACAAATTTTAAATACTAATTTGTTATTTAAAAAAATATATTTTGATTCTCAAAATACTTATAATAATTTTTTGGAAAGGAGGGAGTACTTCTTAAGTGGGGAGTAGGGCTTCTTGTGTTACATTGCAAAGAAAAAAAAATAACTACATAAATATATATAAATCAAAGTTTGTACAGAAAATTGTCTGGGTTGTTTATCTCTAAAAAAACTCAACAAAGTTTTCTGAAAATTTCGTGTGGCCGGAAAGCTCTTTTCTAAATGAATATTTTATGGAACAATTCCATCATAGGAAAAAAAAAATTCAACTAGCCAAACCTTTATCTTGCACAGAAAATTTCTTCAAAAGATTTTCTGAAACATTATCTTTTTTTTTTTTAACCGCTATTTTCTTTGCGTTTTCTTCTTCTTTCTTCGACACTTCTAAATAGTTATTTAGTTTTAGAAAGTTATAAAAACTCATAAATAGTTGAGTATAAGATTACTCCATATGTGTTTCTCAGCTAAAAATTCAAAATTAGATATATAGCAATTCATCGTCGTGCATGAAATGAATAAATTATGAGGAAGCTAAGAAAGTAGGGAACATACATAGGTGTGTAAAAGGTAAAAGGCTTTGTTTATGCAAGATGGAGCATGACTCTAAAACATGTGTCAAGTTGGGCGGGTTGGGTTATGACCCATTATTTAGCACATCTTGATCCAGCCCATCTTAGCCCAAGTATACTTTGGGCAAGGTTGGGCAATGACTCAACCCATCTTGACCCGCCCAAATTCAGCCCAACCCGTCCATTTGCCACCCCTAAATAGGACCACAAAATTAAAGTTTTACTAGATAAATAAAAATAACAACTGGATAACATATTAAAATTTTAAGAATAAAAAATAAGTGTTTCATGTAGGTAATTTAGTAATGAAAATAAAAGTTAAATTTGTATCCTGAAACTAAAAAAGAAAGAAAATTTAATTGCACGTGATATAAAAGTAACTATAAGAAAATATAATAAATTTAAAATATAATAATTAAAAAACTTATGTATATATCTTAGACTAATCCAAAGTAATAACTTAAAATAAAATGTGATATTTTGATTATATAATAAAATATTAATATAGAAAACTAATTAAAATTTCATAATAGGAGTAAATATGTGTGAGAATATTTATATTTCGAATTAATTTATGGATAAATATATTAAATAATACTGAAAAATATTTATTGATAAATTTAAATGACGAAAGAGCTCTAAGTAAGAGGATAAAAGTATTAAAATACATTAAATTTTAGGAATAAAAATTTATATTTATATATCATTGTCGAAAGGGTAATAAGAAAGATATTAAATCAATTGGTAAGCTAATAAAATATCACATGAAATTATAACAATATTAAGTAATGAATAATGCATCAACAATAAGCAAATATTACATAGAGATTTTTTTTTAGGTGAAAATGTAGAAGGATACGACTTACTAGACTTTGAGGTAAAACATAAAGTAGTAAATAAATTTCTGTTAAAATAATATGTTCAAACAGGACATATTACAACGTGATATGTTTTATATTCTTTAATATTGACCACATAATAAAATACAAGTACTAAGATCAAGGGGCTGGGTTGCTACAGATATAAAAAAAATATGATATCCAGTACGAAATATGAGAAACAGTTTCATGTCCTTCTTCTTAACTGATCATATCTAATAATTATATGTAATTTTTATCTGGAAGGTTTAAATTTTGACGTAATTTGCATATAATCTAAATCACTCAAATCATAATTTGATATTTGTCTGCGCATCACATGGGTACAAATACTAACAAATATTAAGATATATTCATCCCCCCTCCCCCCGCGCGCTCCACACACACCAAAAATGAAGAAGAAAAATAACATATCTCAAACATCCCTAATAAGTCCCAAGCCGGCAACCTCGTTCTTTCAAATATCTCGTAAACACCAAGTTGTCTTTGTTAGGGATGTTGGCTGTGGTTGATCGCAAAAGTGACATAACGTAACTCAATTCTTTCAACATTTATTTCCAACTTCCAACAACTTTGTGAAAGCTGCCGGAGTATGAGATGAATACAAAGGCCTGGAGCTTAGAAGCCTTCAACCAATTATTTCCTCCGGTCCATAATAAGTGAATAATTTGCTTTTTTATTTTGGTCCAAAATAAGTGTCCATTAATATAATCAAGAAAAAATTCTTGGTTTTTCAAAATTACACTTATGTACGTATCCCTAAAAAGTCATTTACTCCTCACCTTTGAAAAGAGAAGTAAGTGCTACTATAACTATGGTGCAACATTTAATGAAGGATAATTTAGTCACATTAACTATTTTCTGAATGGGTGTGCCAAAAACAAATTGCAACTATTCAAACGAATTTATTTTTAGAATTTTTTGGCAACAATATGCTCCTCTTCAATGAAATAGAGAAGCATTTCATTATTACTCGTTTTGCTGGAATTTCAACTTGAATTTTTAACGTCAATAAATTAATTTTTAGCCTTGTATATTGCAGGGTATACCGTTGAGCAGGGACTTTTGACGACGAGGTTAATATTGTCAACAAAATATTAAATAAATAATTGATAAAGATATGTGAATCAACATAAGGTTAATTAATTATGTGATATAACTGTTAGGTGTTTGTCATAATTTTCTTACCATATTTGGTTTTCCTATCTCTTGAAAGAAAAGGGCAATATAATTACCTTAACTGGGTTTTCCTTTTTTGTAAAAGGAAATTATAAATCTCCAATATTTGGCTAGTCCTTTTTCTTGTAGGAAAAGGTTTGGACTTCTATAAATTGAGGATCCTTCCTTCACATTCAGTAGCATCCACAATGTAGCCATAGGGGGCTTGAGAGTCGTGTCTAGGGGGAGAACTTTACGGGACAAGTGTTAGTGTGTCACTTGTGTTTGCCTCTTCGTGAGGTTGTTCTCTCGATATTTTGTAATCTCTTTTTATTATAGTGGATTGCTCATCTCCGTTGTGCACGTAGGTCAGTTGACCGAACCACGTTAAATGTTTATATCTCTTTTGGTAGATTTCTATTTGTTGTATGATTTATCGTCGTTCAAGGTTTGCTTTGCTAGCTTCCGCATGACACTGATTTTTTCGGTCCAAAAAATAACATGCATGCAATTCTGATTTACAATTTTTATAAAATTATAAAATACAACAGCAAAATATGTGAGTGTTACTGTGTTAAAACACAAAATCAGGGAAAAACAGAACTTTTAGAAGAATTAAAGAAATCTGGAAAAATAGTAGAGTTTAAGAAATATTCCGAGTCCACAATTTGCTTGTGTCCTTAAGGAATTTTAACCCCCTTACACGTTGCCAAGGTAATGGATTAAATCTTCCCAAGATAAAACGGAATAAACCTTCCTGCAACAGTGCAACACAAACTGCAGGATACCAACGAACTTAAAGAACGGAGCAAAATCGCACTTACGAATTTGAGAGAGAGAGACTGCGAATTAGAATGCAGTATATTCAGAAAGAAAGAAGTTCTGGAGTATTTTTCGTATGTAGAAAATGGAGCCTTGCCTCAGAATTTATAGGCAATTATCAGAAGAGGTGTCTGGAAAAGGTGCCTTTTCAGAAGAATACGCTGCCTGCCGCGGTTCTACCGCGGTCGCGGCAGAACCGCGGTCAGAGGGGCCTTCTGAACCTGCCTGCCGCGGTTCTACCGCGGTCGCGGCAGAACCGCGGCCAGAGAGGCCCTCTGAACCTTCAGCAGGATTCTGGCGTATTTTCAGCAGTGATTTGGCATTTAATTAATTATTAAATAATTAAATAAATTTTGTCCAAAAATAATCTTATCGATCATTTGACAAATCCAAATCCAAATCCAAATCCAAAGCCGAAGCCGAGCCGAGCGACGACGACGGCGCGAGGGTTCATTCTCTTCAACTCCTTTTAAGAGCTTTAAGAAGTGATTCTATATATAAGCACACAAATGTGGTTGTCCCTCACCAATGAGGGACAAAGTGCAAGACAAAAGTTCACTTCTTCAAATTTTCAATTTCCCTCCATTTTATTTCCCTCCATTTCCAATTCACACTTCTTCCACTTTAAAGCCCAATGGCTTAAAGTCCAACAATCCCCCACATGAATGGGAATGACTGTATCAAGAAAGATCATAGATGAAAGCTATGTGATTTTGCAAGTAAGGATTAATTGCATCTGGATAAGTAGGTTTCCCTTTGAACTTTTCGTAGTGAACATATGTCGGATATACTCGGTCAATCGGTAGATTTGATATCTTTGAACCGTCGAACTTTAGTGTATACCTAGACAACCATATGTCACACAATCAACCCTTAACCGTCTTTTAGTTCTCATTGTTGTGTTCGTTTCAGCCATGAACACCGCCTGGTCTCATAAGTGCGTAGAGAATTGGCCTTGCAGAATTCTCATTGAAGCGGCTTCCACTTCACACTTACATAGGTGATTCCTAAACGTGTAATCCTTTAGATTGACACTATTTGATAACTACCACATCAAACTTAGGTAATCATTAAAGCACGTGTAAAGTTCTATCCTTGTTACTGAACATTGTCTTCATCACGAGAATAGACCAAAGATTTTATTTTGACAATGTTGAACCGGTCAATCACAACTTTGTTTGAGCTCCTTGAACCTAGATCTCGGAACATCCAAAATTCTAGGTAGAGTTACCGCCATGTTGACTTGTCCTCGGCCATAGTCCCATTCCCTTAGATGATTTCTCAACTCCCTCTCTAGTTAAGCCTTTTGTAAGCGGATCCGCCACATTATCCTTTGATCTTACATAATCAATAGTGACAATTCCACTAGAAAGTAGTTGTCTAACGGTGTTATGTCTTCGTCGTATATGACGAGACCTTCCGTTATACATAACGCTCCCTGCCCGTCCTATTGCAGCCTCACTATCGCAATGTATGCAAATAGGAGCCAAAGGTTTTAGCCAGAACGGAATGTCTTCTAAAAAATTCCGAAGCCATTCAGCTTCTTCACCGGCTTTATCCAAAGCTATAAACTCTGATTCCATTATAGAGCGAGCAATGCACGTTTGTTTGGAAGACTTCCAAGATACTGCTCCTCCACCAACAGTAAAAACATATCCACTTGTGGACTTTGTTTCTGTTGAGCCGGTTATCCAATTTGCATCACTATATCCTTTGATAACCGCAGGATATTTATTGTAGTGCAAAGCGTAGTCTTGGGTATATTCCAAATATCCCAGAACTCGTTTCATTGCTACCCAGTGATGTTTGTTGGGATTACTTGTGAATCGACTAAGTTTACTTATCACACAAGCTATATCAGGTCGTGTACAGTTCATGATGTACATTAAGCTTCCCAACACACGAGCATACTCCAATTGAGACGTACTTTCACCTTTATTCTTTATAAGATGATGATTTAAGTCAATTGGAGTTCTTGCACTTCTAAATTCCAAGTGTTTGAATTTTTCAAGTACCATTTTCACGTAATGTGATTGAGACAAAGCTAGACCTTGAGGAGTCCTCTGGATTTTAATTCCTAGAATTACATCGGCAACTCTTAAGTCTTTCATATCAAACTTACTAGCAAGCATGCGCTTAGTAGCTTGAATATCGGCAATGTCTTTGCTCATTATTAGCATATCATCAACATATAAGCAAACAATGACTATGTGATTTGGAACGTTCTTAATGTAAACACATTTATCACATTCATTAATCTTAAAACCATTTGACAACATTGTTTGGTCAAATTTCGCATGCCATTGTTTGGGTGCTTGTTTTAGTCCATAAAGAGACTTAACAAGTCTACACACCATCTTTTCTTTTCCCGGAACCACAAACCCTTCAGGTTGGTTCATGTAAATTTCTTCCTCAAGATCACCATTTAAGAAGGTTGTTTTTACATCCATTTGATGGATTTGAAGACCATACAAGGCGGCTAACGCTATTAGCATCCGAATGGATGTAATTCTTGTTACCGGCGAGTATGTGTCAAAATAGTCAAGACCTTCTCGTTGTCTAAATCCTTTGACAACAAGTCTTGCCTTGTATTTGTCAATAGTACCATCGTCTTTCATTTTCTTCTTGAAAATCCATTTAGAACCCAACGTTTTGTTACCTGGAGGAAGATCAACCAATTCCCA
>NW_017670928.1:327947-374087 GCF_001879085.1 Nicotiana attenuata
AGTAAGAGAAGCATTCACTTATTGAATGGAACTGACTATTACATTTAGCCTTTAAAAAGGCCCTCACTTTAGGAACCTTTTCCTACATACAAATCGTTCTTACTTAGTACAACACTATTAGAAACAAAAATACATTTGAATCCATTCTTGACAGAAGTGAGGTAGACACAAGATTCTTGCGAATTTCTGGAACATGGAGGACTTGGTTTAGAGTCACTATTTTTCCCGACGTCATCTTCAACGCAATCTTGCCAACTCCTTCAATCTTGGCCGTAGATGAATTTCCCATGAAGATTGTCTCGTCGGGACCTGCGGGGGCATAAAAAGAAAATAACTCCTTGTTAGCACAAACATGGCGGGTGGCTCCAGAATCTATCCACCATTCTTTCGGATTTCCTACCAAGTTGCATTCAGACAACATGGCACACAAGTCTTCCATTTCATCTTCAACCATGTTGGCTTGATTCTTTTTCTTCTTATCATTCTTTGGCGCACGACAATCCACTGCCTTATGCCCAGATTTTCCACAGTTGTGGCAATTACCCTTGAACTTCTTCTTACTTGGGTAATTCTTTAGTCCAGAAGCTTTCTTCCTCTTCTTATTTTGTGGTGCCTCCTCAACAATGTTTGCCCCAATTATTGTCGAGTGTCCACGTGACTTCTTTTCAGCATTTTTGTTGTCCTCTTCTATCCTCAAACGAACAATCAAGTCTTCTAGTATCATTTCCTTCCGTTTGTGTTTAAGATAGTTCTTAAAATCCTTCCACAGCGGAGGTAACTTCTCAATGAAAGCAGCGACTTGAAAGGCCTCATTTATGACCATACCTTCAATAACAAATTCATTATTAATAATAAGATAAATCTTATTAATAAAATTATTGATTTGGGTCATACCTTCAGCAAGGAGGTCATGTACAATGACTTGTAGTTCTTGGACTTGAGTAATGACCGACCTGTGTCAATCATCTTGAAATCCAAGAACCTTGCAGCCACGAACTTTTTAAGTCTGGCATCCTCAGTCTTGTACTTCTTCTCAAGCGCATTCCATAACGCTTTTGAAGTTTCCATGACACTATAGACATTGTACAAGCCATCTTCCAAACAACTCAAAATGTAATTTTTGCACAGGAAATCAGAATGTTTCCATGCTTCAGTTACAACAAGTCGTTCATCATCCGGAGTATTTTCAGCCATGACCGGAGGATCCTCCTTGATGAAATGTTGCAAACTCAACGTAGTAAGATAGAAGAGCATCTTCATTTGCCAGCGTTTGAAGTCAATACCGAAAAACTTTCCGGGTTTTTCTGCCGGTGCCATAGCATGAGCAGGAGTAGAACGGCTTAACGAGGCAGCAGCACTCGTAACAGTAGCACCCGTTCCCGCAACACTTCTATTAGTTTGGTTTTCATTCGTCATATTTCTGTAAAGTTGAAAACAATACAGAACTTTGTTAAATCAGTGAAGTTTTGATATCTTCAAACTGAATATCAAACCAAACATACAACACGCAACAATGGTGAAGTTTTTATATACTTCAAACCCGTACGTTTATTATTCCGGCAAAGTTTTTATGTACTTTAAACCGGACAAAAAGAATTATTGGAGTAGAAAGCAACAAGGCTTTAGTTTCCAAAACAGTATACAAATATGAATAACAATTTAATATATGTTTCAACGTAGAAACATTAGTATAAAATTCCGTAAGCTTGTGAGCGTTACTGTACAAAATCAGGGAAATACAAAACTGTTAGAAGAATTAAAGAAATCTGGAAAAATAGTAGAGTTTAAGAAATATTCCGAGTCCACAATTTGCTTGTGTGTCCTTAAGTAATTTTAACCCCCTCACACGTTGCCAAGGTAATGGATTAAATCCTCCCAGGATAAAACGGAATAAACCTTCCTACAACAGTGGCAACACAAACTGTAGGATACCAACGAACTTAAAGAACGGAGAAAAATCACACTTACGAATTTGAGAGAGAGAGACTGCGAATTAGAATGCAGTATATTCAGAAAGAAAGAAGTTCTGGAGTGTTTTTCGTATGTAGAAAATGGAGCCTTGCCTCAGAATTTATAGGCAATTATCAGAAGAGGTGTCTGGAAAAGGTGCCTTTTCAGAAGAATAGGCTGCCTGCCGCGGTTCTACAGCGGTCGCGGCAGAACCGCGGTCAGAGGGGCCTTCTGAACCTGCCTGCCGCGGTTCTACCGCGGTCGCGGCAGAACCGCGGCCAGAGAGGCCCTCTGAACCTTCAGCAGGATTCTGGCGTATTTTCAGCAGTGATTTGTCCAAAAATAATCTTATTGATCGACAAATCCAAATCCAAATCCAAAGCCAAAGCCAAAGCCAAAGCCAAAGCCGAGCCGAGCGACGACGACGGCGCGAGGGTTCATTCTCTTCAACTCCTTTTAAGAGCTTTAAGAAGTGATTCTATATATAAGCACACAAATGTGGTTGTCCCTCACCAATGAGGGACAAAGTGCAAGACAAAAGTTCACTTCTTCAAATTTTCAATTTTCCTCCATTTTATTTCCCTCCATTTCCAATCACACTTCTTTTACTTTAAAGCCCAATGGCTTAAAGTCCAACAAAATAATCATAATTCCGTTGTCAACAATCGCTAGCTTTCTTTCAATTACTAGCTCGCACCTTGTGAGGTATTGTATGCTTTAGCTGATATACATGTACGACACAAGATGAAATTTTCCTATTTTCTTATTAGGCATATAATAATAACTGAAAGAAAGTGCTGGCACAACTACCTAATATGTTTGGAATTAAGGGTAATCTTTTAAATCCACAAAAAGAACTAGCCGCGTATTTGACAACCGAATTAAAGGTGTAAGGGAGGAAAAGAACCAGGTAATCGAAAATAGCCCAGTTTCAAAAGTAATCGAAATCTAGCATTTTCATGTAAAAATAAATTTGAGCGAAAACACTGTTCAAAACCCGGAAAATACGTCAGTATATTATGCTAGAGTTCCAGCATAAGTATACTTGAACTCCAGCATATTATACTGGAGTTCCAGGATAAGTATGTTGTAACTCAAGCATAATATGATGGAGTTCCAGCATAAGTACACTAGAACTCCAACATAATATACTGGAGTTCCAGCAAAGTATACCGGTCCAGTATAATATGCTGGAAGTTCATACACAAGTGCTTGAATCTCCAGTATATTATTCTGGAACTTTCCGTGTGTTGGAGTTCTAGCATAATATGCTGGAAGTTCATACAAATGTGTACCGAACTCCAGTATATTATGCTGGACGGGTCTCTGAGCAAAGTAGTGGCTATTTTTTATTGACTTGATAAACGCTGATTTTTGAATGACCAGTTCGAAAACTGACTAGACCGTGCTATTTTTACGTTTTAACTGGATAAATGAACTTTTATTTTTTTTTTATAGCCACAAGATCAATTAATTTTCCTCGAGTAACAATACAAGCAACGACAGGCCAATAAATAAAGTAAGAGATATCTTGAAATGGGACAAAAACATACTGCATAGCTTATGTAGGAAATGCTGCTATGGAACCCCACAATCTTTGGATAAAATGAAACAAATACAATATATTTAGTTTAATTATTTCCACTTTGTTGATTAACGTGAGACCTCACTCTAAAAAAATGGTTGACAGCACAAAGTTAAGAAGGTTCGCCGCTCAGACAAGAATCTTGGCTCTGAGATTAAGGCTGTGAAGATCTAAAAACCAGCTTTTAATTTGCAATAGCTTCTTCTTAATTTGTGTAAATTGTATACTATATGATTTTTCGCAACGTTAAGTTGGTAAACTGACTATAGTTAATATTTGTTAATTTTTTTTTATTATTTCTGTTTATTGCGATAAAGTACTCGATTTTTGGGAGAGGTAGCACAAATAGTGGAGCATATTATGCTAGGTTGTCTCCAAGAAATTTGTTGGTTTTGTGGTCCTTTTTGGATTTTTATGAACTCTTGTATCCATGGACGGCTGCTCTATTTATTTCTTATCTACTCCTACATACTTTTCTAATTATTCTATTTTATTTTCTTCTTCCTAAGAGTGATTATTGGTCAATCAGTATTTAATATTAAGACATCTTACTTTGTTTTGGGGGCATTTGCGTATCAGTTACTGGGCGCTTCATATATATCCGTCTATACTAATTTTTTGGGTGCTTAATTAATTTTGGTCAACTTAACAGATTAACGAAACATAATCCAAACGGTGAATATGTAACCTATATATATTTTGACAAAATGTTTTCCTTAGTATTTTGAAAAATAATTTCCATTATAAACACATTGAAATGCAATTATATGAAATATCAGAATGGAGAGAATTTCATGTTTGAAAATATAAGGACCACAACAACACATGGAGTTTAAATCTTGTGGCAGTGACATTCTCCCCCTTCTACCCCCCATCAGATTTCTTGTTTCTTTCTCCATCCTCTTGCTGCTGTTTGAATTGTGATGGACTCAACTATCCATTTAGCCAGTGAGGATTGACGTGATAATGTAAACCCTACAATAAAAGCAAAGCAAAATAGTTCCTCCAACATTCCTGTTTTTCCTTTTTTGTTTGTGGGGAGTGGGGTGGGGGTGGGGTGGGGGGGTGGGGGGGGGCTCATCTCACAAGTTACAAAGAAAAGACAATTATTCAACTTGGGAAGACCTTTGATTCGAAAGGAAAACTAGAGACTCAAATTTCAGATAGGGAATAACAAACATTGAAGTCTTGAGTGTTAGGATAGAAAAAAGTCAGGTGTCATGCGGAAGCTAGTAAAGCAACACTTAAACGACAATAAATTAAATAATATAAAAAAGAAATATACCAAAAAAGACACAATCATATAACGTGGTTCAGTCAACTGACTTACATCCACGGCGGAGATGAGCAATCCACCATATAAAAGAGAGTACAAAATATCGAGAGAACAACCTCACGAAGAGGCAAACACAAGTGACATACTAACTCTTGTCTTGTAAAGTTCTCCCCCTAAACTCGGCGTCTCTCAAACCCCATGTGGCTACAATGTGGATGCTACTGAATGAGAAGGACGGATCTTCAATTTATAGATGTCCAAACATTTTCCTATAAGAAAAGGGACTAGCCAAATATGAAAGAATTATATCTTCTCTCTAGGAAAAGTAAAACCCAATTATGGTAAATATGTTGTCCTTTCCTTCACGAGATAGAAAAATCAATTATGATAAGAAAATCTGGACAAACACCTAACACTAAGACATGCTCAGTAGGCTCATGGTCACTTTATGAATTTCTTTATAAAAAGAAAAAAGAAAAATATCCAAATATACCCCTCAACTTTGTGACATTGAGCAGAAATTACCCATAGTTAATACTTTGGCACAAACATGCATGATTCGTGCCCTTAGTTTATTGGAACCCAACAATTAGCCTTTGGAGGACATATTTGCTCACTCGCATATAGTCTAGAGGCATATCTGGCCCAATAAAGTTCTTGAATTGCATATTGTTCCATCAACAGATTTGGAAAAACACATCTGGCCCAGTAAAGTTTTTGAATTGCATATTGTTCCTGTTTACCCTAAAAATCGGATAGCAATTAAATTTATAATGTAATTTTAAGGATATGTGATTTCACCCAATACCAATTGATAAGTAAGAAAATAAGAGGTAGGATTGAATTGTAAATAATCCAAACCGGTATGCAAACAAAGCTTCAACCTTGAATTAAGGTACCTTCGATGTGATAACAGTATGAGAACAGTAAAAATTGAATAAATTGATGAACAAGAATACGGGTCAGAAAAGAAGAGCTATATTGCTTATGTTCAGTGAATGACTCCCCTCCAAATGATTGAAACTCCTCTTTATATAGTAGAGGAAACCTAATTATGGTATGTCTCTAATTATAGAAGGAAATCGTATAAACAGCTAATTAACCGCTTCTGATTTGGTCCGTTCCAAGATTCACGCCATGATCCTCGACCAATCACGGATATCTCGCTCTTTCCGTTACAAAGCTATCCCCGATGTTACTCGAAGTCTATCTCCCCTTGCTTCGATTGATACCAACCTCGATTTCGAAAGAGACTTCGATCTCGAACTCGATGCCTTAACCCTTCGATGCAACGTCCTTGTTTCGATCAAATAGTGAAATCGGGTAGCCCCGATTTCTACCGTATACAGTTCCATCAACAGATTTGGATAAACACATCTGGCCCTTAGTTAACCATAAACATCTCTTTTTCCTTATGATTTTTTCCCCAGTAGATTAGGATCTTAGATGCACTTGGCAGAAAAACATCGTGTGGATACTGTGAATGGAAGGATAATGAATTTCCACCAAGAGCTATTGTTGTCATCAACAAATTGAAAATGGAAATAAATTGCTCTTATTAGTGAAGTCAATCTTTTAAAGGAAAAGTGAACACTCTTCAGTTTGAAAGCATAAATTTAAAGGAATTAGTAGCTAAGTTTGAGGCTTCTTCTTATATTAATAAAAATAATGGTGGAAGACTTGGAAATACGAGGGAAAATATATTTCTTTTGTTATTGGGTTTATCCTTGTTAGGTTTGTGGTTAGTTATATGTTATGAGGGAAGACTTGGAATGAAGGATGTAATTGCATTTGATTGTTTTAGTTGTATACTTAATTTGGATGCACTGTAATATGTAATTGCAAATGTTTTTGATAGGTTTGGGATGCAATGACATTTTGTGCCATATTGATGGAATGAATTAAATGCAATGTCATTATATATGTAATTCAATTTACACATAATGCTTTGATTCAGTTTAAAATACAGTGCCAAAAAATAGTGGTTGGCTACAAAGTGTGATGCCAACAAAAAAATCATTGCACAAAAACTGTTGGTGGAATAATATGCAGTTCAAGAACTTTACTAGGCCAAATATGCCCCTAGATTATGCGAAGTGGTGGGTGTTCCGTTAAACTAAGGGCACGAATGAATCAGGTATTTGACGGCAGGGATATATTTGTGTCAAAGTATTAACGGCAAATCCGTTAAATTTCACATATTTCAGGTGCATATTTGGATATTTTCCATTAAAAAAATCACCATTTGATTAATTTATACTCCATATTTGAAACTTTGAGTTAGTTTAATTACAGACATTATATAATAGATCGCTAAAACAAGATCATATATAACTAAGTAGATGAGCGACTGTTATGTCCGAAAAAATCAGGTGTCTTGCGGAAGCTAGCAAAGCAATACTTGAACGACGATAAGTCCGACAACAAAAGAGAAATATACCAAAAGAGACACAAACATTTAACGTGGTTCGGTCAATTGACCTACGTCCACGACGGAGATGAGTAATCCACTATAATAAAAGAGAGTACAAAATATCGAGAGAACAACCTCACGAAGAGGCAAACACAAGTGACACACTAACACTTGTCCCGTAAAGTTCTCCCCCTAAATACGACTCTCAACCCCATATGGCTACATTGTGGATGCTACTGAATGAGAAGGACGGTTCTTCAATTTATAAAACTCCAAACCTTTTCCTACAAAAAAAGGGACAAGCCAAATATGGAAGAATTATATTTTCCTTCTATGAAAAGAAAAAACCCAATTATGGTAAATATGTTGTCCTTTCCTTCATGAGATAAGAAAAATAATTATGGTATGAAAATCTGGACAAACACCTAACAATTCTCCCCTCTTGGCCTGATTTTTCTGACAAAATAAACTTGATCCACCTTCTTCGCATAGCCTTCAACAGGGTCGCATCTCCAAATCTCCACCACAAAGTTTGTCTCAACGTGAGTAGCATACCAGTCAAATTTCTCAAACAAAAATCACGATTATCGTCAAATATGTTGCGGCTAGAACTAAACCCACCAAGATGAACCTGTCTTGAACATCGCTCTAATACCACTTGTTAGGATCCAAAAAGGCAGGTGTCATGCGGAAGCTAGCAAAACAAACCTAGAAAGACGATAAATCATACAACAAAAAAGAAATCTACCAGAAGAGACACAAGCATATAAAGTGGTTCGGTCAATTGACCTACATCCACAAATGGAGATGAGTAATCCACTATGATAAATTGAGTATAAGATATCGAGAGAACAACCTCACGAAGAGGCAAACACAAGTGACACACTAACACTTGTCCCGCAATGTTCTCCCCGTAAACAAGACTCTCAAGCCCCCTATGGCTACATTGTGGATTCTGCTGAATGAGAAGGACGGAACTTCAATTTATAAAATTCCAAACCTTTTCCTACAAGAAAAAGGACTAGCCAAATATGGAAGAATTATATTTTCCTTCTAGGAAAAGAAAAACCCAGTTATGGTAAATATGTTGTCCTTTCCTTCATGAGATAGGAAAATCAATTATGGTAAGAAAATCTGGACAAACACCTAACAATTCTCCCCCTTGGCCTGAATTTTCTGACAAAATAAACTTGATCCACACCTTCTTCACATAGCCTTCAACATGTTGCATCTCCAAATCTCCACCACAAAGTTTGTCTAAACGTGCATAGCACTCTGGTCAAATTTCTCATACAAAAATCATGATTACCGTCAAATAGGTTGCGGCTAAAACTAAACCCGCCAAGATGAACCTGTCTTGAACCTTGCTCTGATACCACTTGTTACGTCCGAAAAATCAGGTGTCTTGCGGAAGCTAGCAAAGCAATACTTGAACGATGATAAGTCCGACAACAAAAGAGAAATATACCAAAAGAGACACAAACATTTAACGTGGTTCGGTCAATTGACCTACATCCACGACGGAGGTGAGCAATCCACTAAAATAAAAGAGAGTACAAAATATCGAGGGAACAACCTCACAAGAGGCAAACACAAGTAACACACTAACACTTGTCCTGTAAAGTTCTCCCCCTAAACACGATTCTCAATCCCATATGGCTACATTGTGGATGCTACTGAATGAGAAGGACGGATCTACAATTTATAAAATTTCAAACCTTTTCCTACAAGAAAAGGGACTAGCCAAATATGGAAGAATTATATTTTCCTTCTAGGAAAAAAATCCAATTATGGTAAATATGTTGTCCTTTCCTTCATGAGATAGGAAAAATAATTATGATAAGAAAATTTGGACAAACACCTAGCAGCTACCTCATGCTTTCTGGGCCAGAAATTCAAAGGGATTTCTCAAATTTATATTTATATTTAAAAGAAAACATCACGATATTGTAAACTTCGTTCCTCATGTGGGAATTCTCAGATTTGAAAAAGAAAAAAGTAAGAGATATAAAGCAAGTAGAATGGCAGGTAGAATCCTCTTCATACCAAAATCGATACTGCCTTTTTTAACTTTGAGAAATCAAATCCAGTCACCGTATAAGGACACAAAAAAAATGACTGTTAGATTATGTATTTTTCTCAAATCTGGGGCTATGCTTATGATAATTTATTTGCAGAGGAGGACCACTACAAAAATTTCAGCCATAGTAGTGTTGTAGCTATCAACTGATAATGACTTTCCAATTTTAAAAATCTGGGGCTATCATGATTTGATCAGCAGTTAATGTATGTGTTGTAAACTGCAATTTCTGCAGTATATAGAGTTTAACTTATACTCATATGTAAAGAACAAATTACCTAAAAGATAATTACAAATAATTATTCACAAATAACGAGATAGTAAGATGAAAATAAAGATACATTATCTATGACAACAAACAATATAAAAAATCTTTTCAACATCAATTTGTGTGTGTATTATTTGTCATTGAATGGTCTTTAAAGCTTTTGCTCTACTGTAGTTGTATGACACTCACGACTCATAGAACAAATAATGTACAGTTGTCTATTGTACCATTGGATAGTAACTATTTAGTCTTCACAAATTAAATTACCCAACCAACGACTATTAATTTTGATTTCAGCTATGCACTAATAGCGGGATGCTGTGGCAGCGATCTTCATTTATTACACTACAAATTTAATAAAAATTTATACTTTGACCTTTGATGAAGCTATATTTGAAGTTGTTATGGAGAAAAGGAGAAAGGAAACCATTTGTTTAAATTGGGCAGTCCGATGCACTAAGTTTCCTTATGCACGGATTCGGGTAGTGACGGAACCAGGATTTTGATTAAGGGGAGTCAAAATATAAAGAAATAAACTCACTAAGAATTCAAGAGGTGTCATTATATAGTATGTACACATTTTTTTTTAAATTACCAAGCTAAACAGTATAATTTTCCGACGGAGTGTTGGTTGACACCCCTTGGATGCATGTGGCTGCGTCACTGGGTTCTGAAAAGGGCCGAACCACGAGGATCTATTGTACGCAGCCTTACCCTTCACTTTAGGAGAGGCCGTTTCCATAGTTATCCAACATCTAAGACGTAAAGTATGGAACAAAAGTTACATAGTTCCACGAGCCAAACTCCGCCAGTCCATTTTACCTTTTAAAACATTGGCTTGTAAACCATGTAGTATTAGAATTTTTGCAACTAAGGAAAAGTGAAACGTTCCATATTTTTCACAAAAAAAAAAAAAAAAAATGGGTTTCTTGTACAATCTTTCCCAGTAACATTTGTTGCTTATAAGAGTATAAAAAGGGCAGCTCGGTGCACTAAGCTCTCGCTATACGTGGGGTTCGGAGATACACCGGACCACGAAAATCTATTGTATGCAGTCTTATCATGCATTTCTACGAGAAGTTGTTTTTGCTTATAAGAATATATGAAACTTTATTAATTTGAACCCTCAACTTCATATAATAAATCAAATAAAGTGGAATAAGATGCAATAGCATGTCATATCAATGTGTTATAGTAAAAAAGTTTCAAGGTGATATGAATGTCTTGAAATTTAATGCACTTTCTAACTACACCAACAACAAGACATAACAACTACACTACGAAAAGAGAAAAAGAAAAACAGAGTCAACAATAACTTTATGAAGTTAAAAAGAACTACTCCACTAATATAGATATATTTCCAAATTTTTTTCCCTTCTCATTTTCATTGTTCCAATCAAATATGAGAGGATGAAGCAGTACTGCTATCAACATTTTGCTGAATAATCTCAGCTTCTTCTAATAACAAGGACAAACAAGCACTAGTACTAGTAGTAGATGAAATAGAAGAACAAAATGACAATGGAGATGTGAAAGAATGGCTAGTAATTGTTGAAGATAAACAATTTTCCTCAACAATAGTGGCCATTATTGCACACGAAGAAGAAGAAGAAGAAGAACCACTATTAATATTCTCACTAGTAAAAGAAAGACTAACCAATAAGTCAACAAAAGCACCAACAATATAACCATGGTTACTTTTGCAATTAACCTTCAAATAACAAGTCAAAAGCTCTTCAAGATTCTCCCAATCTTGAATCCCATAAGCTTCCACCATTTCCTCCATTGATTTTCTAAAATCCACAAAAGGATCCTTTGAATCCAATGCCATTAGTACAGTACTCTCCTTGAATAGTGGAGTAATATTATTACCTTCTTCTTCTTCTTCTTCATCATTAATATTCTTGTTGGTTTCTTCAAGTATAATAGAACTTGTCTTTTCTGGCTCAAAAAATAGTCTCTCTTTCTCTAATCTCAGCCCTCTGATTACTGTCTCTATGTAATCATGGTGACCAATAGAGAGCTCTGAAGCATCAATAGTAGTATTAGAAAAGCTTCGTTCAGATTCACTGAAGAACTCATGATCTTCAAGACTATAACTAGTCATGTCATCAAGCTGATAAGTAGAGTTTAGGGTCTTGAAAATGTTTTCTTCTGCTCTAAAAGATAGGGTTTTAGGTTTGCCACAAGCTGGCAGTGGCCATGGCCATGGAGAATAAGATGAACTACTTTCTGATGAGGTCTTGAAGAGAGAAGAGAGCTTCATTTTTGTCTTTCTTTTGTTCAATGAGAGAGGAGAACCAACTCTTGAAATTTGAATAGGTGGTTTAATTTTGATGGTATAAATTTATGAGGCCTTTTTCTTTTTCCTTTTTTTTGTTTTTGGGTTTTGGGTTTTGGTTGTTTCTTCTTCTAGCTATATTGGTTGTGAATCTGAATATGAAAGTGAGTTCTTTATTCCGTTTTATTTTATGTGACGGTATTTGATTGGATGTAAATTTAAAAAAAAAAAAAAGATAAAAATATTTCAAAATTTATATCTAAAACAAGCCATCAAACATTATCAACTTTGGATATAATGGAAAGTTAAAATTTAAGTATTTTTATATATAAAAAGTTATCATTTTTTTTTAAACTCACGATAAAAAAAAGTGTCACATAAATTTGTAAAAACTACTACTATTACTTTGTTATTGTGGGAGGCAATTAATGCTAGGCAGAGTTTGTCGTTCAAAACATATGATTCTAAAGGAGTGGTAATTAAAAGAAGTTGACTGGTGGGGTATTCTATATTTATATATTACATATACACGTTATATTTTATAAGTAACTGAATTAAATACACGTTCAGTAGGATCAGAAGGTCCCATGTAGTAACGTATTAAAAAAATTAATATAGTGGTACTGCTATTAAATGGAGTATCAGATTCAGAGTTTTAATTGCAGTTTACATAAAAGGAATTCAAACAAGTTGGTTACCTTAGTATTTTATAAAGAGAAAATATCAGTTATGTCCATTTATAAGTAGTTTATTACAAAAATTAGTTAAGTTATAAAATATTACTAATATTATCCAAATAGCTATTCGTAGCCACAAAAAGTCAAATTTTTGTTTTCTTTTGAGTGAGTGTTATTAGACTAGATTGGGTACATCTTGACAATCTTGAATCTCAATTTTGGAATGATTTGGTTGAGTTTTGAGGTGGTTTGAATTGAAAATTCGAAGTAAAGGATGAACTTTAAAAAGATAATAGGTGTATCACACATGTATCATATTTGTATCACATGTATATCCATATATACATACGTGATACATGTTTGATACATGTGTTGCAGAATAATTTTTTGAACTCGATTTTAACTACGAATTTTGATATCAAATCAGTCGTAATCACCTCCAATCTTTCCGAAATTTTGTATATTGACTCATCTATATATTTTAAATGAATCTCAACCATACCCACTGAAAAAAGTCCTTTTTTTGCTTAAATTTTTGGAATATTGTATATACATATATTTTTTTTGTATTTCGTCACCTTATTTGTTACTTCATCCATGAAATTTCCTTTTCGTCTTTGATGTGTGGCTATAATTTCAGAGTTTCGTACATTATTTGCCTTGCATTTTATATACTTTAATGATAAATTATACTTTATTTGCGTATAATGGAGTCTATTTTATGTGTAGATGAACTGAAGATGAAAGTAGAGCAAAGGAATACTTAAACGTTGAAAGCGTGCTCGAGAACAGTGAAAAGGAGAAAGCTGGCGATGCCAAGCCTTAAGCAGGCTTTATACCTATCGAGGCCAGGCAAAGTCCAGCTTAACCAGGAGTTAGACCTGGCGAGGCCAGGCAAAGGCCAGCTCCACCAGGCGTTATGCCTGGCGACGCCAGGCCTGGGGCGAGATCCATTCCTAGTTTTGAAGATTTATTTTGTCTCTTGGTTTGACTAGGACTTGACCTACACGTTTAGGTCTTTTCCTACACATATAAATAGACCTAAAAACTCCACTTTGAGGGGAGACAGACCGAGATTGGACAGAGTGACAGACCGAGATTGGACAGTGAGAGACCGACATTAGACCGGGGATTCGACCTAAAGAGGCAAGAATACACTAGGAGCAAGGCGGAGAATTCTTCTACGAGTTTCTCACTTCCTTCTTCATATATTTATTAATGGTTATGAATTCTAGTATTGTAGTTTTGCATACTATTATGAATAGCTAATTTGTTATCTAGCGTTTTTATGGAACCTATTGGAGGATGATTTTCCTGTTACGTTAATATAGTTTTGCCGTAATATTTTCTCTATTTATTCAACTACGTTATTATTGTGGTTGGTTGAAGAGCTCTCAATCGACTGTGCCTATTTAGTGTGTATTACTCGGGAGAGAGTGTATTTAGGTCGAACAACATCACCTAACGTATATAAATGATCAATACGGAGGGTTTAAAGGTGGATTAGGGAAAACGAAATCTTAGTGTGATCCGAGTGATCCTTACTCAATGCCAGCTAGCGTAATTCGGGAGAATATATCTAGTAAATTGTTGTAGTTACTCGGGAGAAAATTACAACACTTAGAGCTTTCATGATCGGTAGAGAAAACTTAGGCAAATATATATAAAACGTAGCGGAAAGGATTCCGACAATAGGGGAAATCATAACTCTAGACCTCCATAATCTTGTCTCCAATCCTTATCCTTGTTAATTGATATTTTTAATGCTTTCTAGTATTTGTTAGTTAATTAGATAAAAATAAATATTATAATCCTTATAATTAGGAAATTGTTTGGACTTGTATTTCTTAGCGATATTGAACAACTGTAGCTAAGCCGTAGTTCTTTGTGGGATTCGACTCTGGACTTGTAAACCAGATTATATTTGCAACGACCGCTTAGTTCTTTTTATAAGGCATAGTTGGGCGTGATCAAATTTTGGCGCCGTTGTCGGGGATTGATGTGTGGCTATAATTCCATAGTTTCGTACATTATTTGCCTTGCATTTTATAAGCTTTAATGATAAATTACACTTTATTTGCGCGTAATGGAGTCTATTTTATGTGTAGGTGAATTAAAGATGAAAGTAGAGCAAAAGGGATACATAAACGTTGAAAGCGTGCTCGAGAACAGTGAAACAGAGAAAGCTAGCGACGCCAAGCCTTAAGCAGGCTTTATACCTGGCGAGGCCAGGCAAAGGCCAGCTTAACCAGGCATTAGCCTGGCGAGGCTAGGAAAAGGCCAGCTTAACCAGGCGTTAGACCTGGCGAGGCCAGGCAAAGGCCAACTCCGCAGGCGTTATGCCTCGCGATGCCAGGCTTGGGGCGAGATCCATTCCGAGTTTTGAAGATTTATTTCGTCTCCTCATTTGACTAGGACTTGACCTACACGTTTATGTCTTTTCGTAAACATATAAATAGACCTAAAAATGCCACTTTGAGGGGAGACAGACCGAGATTGGACAGAGAGACAGACCGAGATTGGACAGCGAGAGACCGACATTAGACCGGGGATTCGACCTAAGGAGGCAAGAACATACTAGGAGCAAGGCGGAGAATTCTTCTAGGAGTTTCTCACTTCCTTCTTCTTATATTCATTATTGGTTATGAATTCTATTATTGTAGTTTTGCATACTATTATGAATAGCTAATTTGTTATCTAGGGTTTTGATGGAAACTATTGGAGGATGATTTTCCTGTTACGTTAATATAGTTTTGCCGTAGTATTTTCTCTATTTGTTCAACTACGTTATTATTGTGGTTGGTTGAAGAGCTCTCAATCGACTATGCCTATTTAGTGTGTATTACTCAGGAGAGAGTAAATATTTATGTAGTTGTTGAACAACATCACTCCTAACGTATATGAGGGATCAATACAGAGGGTTTAAAGGTGGGATTAGGGATAACGAAACCTTGGTGCGATCCGAGTGAGCCGTACTTAATGCCAGCTAGCGTAATACGGGAGAATATGTCTAGTATGGTAGTTACTCGGGAGAGAATTACAACATTCAGAGCGCTCATGATCGGTAGAGAAAACTTAGGAAAATTTATAGAAAACGAAGCGGAAAGGATTCCAACAACAGGGGAAATCATACTTTAGACAAACGTGTATGTCATGTCCTAGTCAAACCAGGAGACGAAATAAATCTTCAAAACTCGAAATGGATCTCGCCCCAGGCCTGACGTCGCCAGGCATAAAGCCTGGTGGAGCTGACCTTTGCCTGGCCTCGCCAGGTCTAATGCCTGGTTAAGCTGGACTTTGCCTGGCCTCACAAGGCTAACGCCTGGTTAAGCTAACCTTTGCCTGGCCTCGCTAGGTATAAAGCCTGCTTAAGGCCTGGCCTCGCCAGCTTTCTCCTTTTCACTATTCTTGAGCACACTTTCAACGTTTAAGTACCCATTTTACTCTACTTTCATCTCTAATTCACCTACACATAAAATAGACTCCATTACACGCAAATAAAGTGTAATTTCTCATTAAAGCATATAAAATACAAGGCAAATAATGTACGAAACTATGGAATTATAGCCACACATCAATACCCCACACTTAAACATTGCTTGTCCTCAAGCAATCAAACTATACTTATAGACACAACGTTGAGCACTTTGTTTTTACACAATTGAGGCACACCACACCAGTGACCATGGTTTATAGCAACAATTAAACTCTAGCATATGCAATCATATACACTTCCCTTTTCTTATGCCATACTTCACGAATATTCACAACAAAGACAACATGCTCCTTACAATCCTAGCCTCAAAAACCAACTCAATGTCACAATGCACTCATGGCTTGAACACCCAACATCACGGAGAGGAGTCTAATAACATTACCTATCCCTCGTGAAACCATGTGCCCTCACCACAAGAATAAGAGAGTAAGTTGAAGCCACATATTCAAATTAAATGCTCAAATATATTTTAAGGACTAATATATATGAAAGAATATCGCTCACTCTCACAAAAGAAGTAACATGCATGCATTTGGTACCATAGGCTTGCCCATAATGTAACTCTCTACTAATGTAAGCTCACTCGATCTAAAATCAATTAGGACTTTTTCAAGGTTGTAATGTGGGCTAAGGAACATGTAAGATATATTTAGGAATAGTGGTTCACCCTCCGAAGCACTTTACACATCACTTTATAATCTTTATGTGCAAATTCCTCAATCCCCTTCAATTTCACAAACAAAATCATCCCTAACAACGTACCCTTCTTCTTTAAGCACTACTTTAATTCATACCCACTAGCCATAACAAGAAAACAATTTATTGATCTCTATTTTTCTTTTTGCTTTTTCCATATTTTACTTTTTTTTTGCAGTTTTTGCTAGTGATGTATTACTTTACAGAACAAGTGCACCTTTCTTCCTTTCATTGGTTCCACTCAAAAGCCACCTGTAACGACCCGGCCGGTCGTTTTGAGAAATCAAGCTTTGTTCAGCAGCGTAAGGTCTAGAATAGCTTCATAATATGAGTATCGACTTGCGTGCATGGTTGAATTCAGTTAACGGATGATTCAGAGTCCAAATGGGAGAAGGAATCTAGTTTTGGAAGCTTAAGCGGTGAGAATTTGACCGAAATTGGACTTCGGAGTAAACGGCTCCGGAATGGGTTTTGGATGATCCTAATAGCTTTGTATGGTGATTTTGAACTTAGGCGCGCGTCCGGAATTGGATTTGGAGGTCCATAGAGTAATTTGAGGCAAATCGGCGAAAGTTGGAGAAGTTGAAGTTTGGAAGATGGAGAAGTTTGACCCATAGTTTATGTCACGACCCTAACCCCGAACCCGATCGTGATGGCGCCTCTCGTGAAGACAAGGCCAGCCGAACCAATACAACACACCTTTTGAAGCAGTTAATGATCACAAAATAGTTTAAAGTATGATTTACTAGTAATAAATTTGCGGAAACATAGATAACAATAAGGGGAAACCATCCCGACACAGCCCAAACCGGGGTGTCACAAGTCACAAGCGTCTAAGATAACAAATCTCTCAAATGTAACTACAGAGTCAGTACTAGAATGGAAAGTAAAGATGTAGATAGAGAGGAGCTCCAGGCTGCGAACGCCAGCAGCTACCTAAAGTCTCCTCGAAGATCCGCCTGAGCTGGGACGAGTCAACACTCGGGAGCGGGACCTGCTATGCCTGAATCTGCACACACGGTGCAGGGAGTAGTGTGAGTACTCCGACCTAGTGAGTAATAAATATAAATAATGGCCGAAAGCAAGAAAACACGCGAAAGCGCAAAGTAGTCTTACAGAAGCAGCAAAATCACTTTAAACAGTAATTCAATGAAGTAATCAAAGTAAAATCCCTTTTTAACAAGTAAAACAGGTAATTTGACAAGTAAATAAAAAATAGAAATCCGCCCCTCGGGCACAGTATCAATCACTCAGAACAGTATCAGCCCCTCGGGCTCGCTCTCAGTATAATATCAGCCCCTCGGGCTCACTCTTAGATCAAATGGGTACCCGCGCTCACTGGGGGTGTACAGACTCCGGAGGGCCCCCTTATGGCCCAAGTGCTATATCAAGCCACCTCGTGGCATCATCTCTCGGTGTACGGCCTCACATCACTCAAGCCACCTCGTGGCGTATAAATGTATCTCAGGCCCTCGGCCTCATATCACTCAGTATATCCTCACATATGGCCCTCGGCCGTACTCAGTCCGAAAAAAATCATCACAAGCCCCTCGGGCATTAGTAAACAGTAGTCCTCAGCCCAAAACAACATTTAGAAATATCATTTAAGTCTCAAAACTGAGTAAAAGTGGCTGAGTTGTAAAATAGTGAAAAACAGCAGGACTGAGTTCAAGTAATAAATCAATACAGTGAGAAAACAGTGATAAAAATCCCCGAAGGTTTCAAATAGTTGGCACGAAGCCCAAATATGTCAATCAGCCCAAATCATGATGATAACAAATAAGTTTCAGTCAAATACGCGGTAAAATCATCAACCGGGACGGACCAAGTCACAATCCCCAATAGTAAACGACCCCACACTCATCATCAAGCGCGTGTCTCACCTTAATATAGCACTACGATGTGCAAATTCGGGGTTTGAAACCCTCAGAACATGATTTACAATCATTACTCACCTTGAACCGGCTAAATCTCTAGCTCGCGACGCCTTTGCCCCTTGAATCGGCCTCCACGCGCGTCGAATCTAACCAAAACCAGAAAGAATACGTCACAATATGCTAAGGGAACAAAGCCCAAGCGAAAACAATCGAAAAATATCAAAAATCCCGAAATTAGCAAAACCCGAGCCCCGAGACCACTTCTCAAAACTCAGAAATTTTCACATCAAAGGGTTCCTTATCAATCCACGAGTCTATGCATATAAAGAACACCAAAATCAGAGTCCAAACGACCCCTCAAATCCTAATTCAAAAGTTCAAAATCCCAAGCCCTAGTTCCTCCATTTTTGTTCAAGTTTTCCATGAATTTCTAGATAGATTTCACAATAAAATCACTTTTTAGGTTCAGAAATCTTACCTCCAATCAATTCTCCTGGAATCCCTCTTCAATTTCCCTCAAAGAACTCTCAAAATACTCAACTATGGAGGAAAAATGACTCAAAATCGCGGATGAAATATTTTATAAACTTATTGCCCAAGCCTCGTTTCCTTCTATGCGATCGCGGAAAATCCCTCGCGATCGCGAAGCACAAAATTCCCACTCCCAAAATTCACTCTACGCGATCGCAATAAATCGCCTGCGAACGCAAATGTCCAGGCTCCTTACTCTACGCAATCGTGGACACCCCTCCGCGTTCGCAATGAACAAAACCATCCAGGACCCCTAGGTCCAATTTACTTTATGCGGACGCATCACTCACTACGCGTTCGCGAAGACCAACCTCCCCAAACTATGCGATCACATGCCGAACTCCGCGAACGCAAAGCAAAAATGGACAGCCTCCTCAAAACCTCCTATTCGATCGCATGACACCCTACGAAATTGCAGAGAACAAAATTCTGCAACACCTGAACAGAAATTCTGCAACATTTCAACTTCAAAAATAGTCTGATTGACCATCCGAAACTCACCCGAGGCCCCCGAGACCTCAACCAAAAGCACCAACACATCTTAAAACCTCATTCAAACTTGCTCCAATCATCAAAACACCTCAAACAACATCAACTTACCCAAAATTCAACGAATTCAAGCCTAAGTTTTCTAAAAACTTCCGAAATACGCTTTCGATCAAAAACCTAACCAAACCACGTCCGAATGACCTGAAATTTTGGACACACATCCCAAATGACATAAAGAAGCTATAGCAACTCTCGAAATTCCATTCCGACCCTCGGATCAAATTCTCACCTACCAATCGGAATTCACCAAAATAAACTTCGCCAATTCAAGCCTAATTCTACACCGGACCTCCAAAACCAGTTCCGATCACGCTCCTAAGTCACAAATCACCTTCCAAAACTAACCGAACCATCGGAATTCACATCCGAGCCCTCTAACACATAAGTCAACATCCGATTGACTTATCCAACTTAAACCTTATTAAAAAAGACTAAGTGTCTCATTTCTTCCCAAATCCACTCCGAATGCAAACTAATCAACTTGATCACATAAAACACGGATAACGAATCATAAGGAAGCAGAAATTGGGAACTCGGAGCAGTAACTCATGAGACGACTGGCCGGGTCGTCGCAGTTTACTTTTGTGTTATCGGGGTCGGAATGCGATTCTGAGAGTTGGAGCAACTCCGTATTATTATTTGGGACTTGTATGCAAAATTTGGCACCGTTCCGGGTTGGTTTGTTTGGTTTCGGCACGAGTTTTCAAAGTTGGAAGATTTGGAAGTTCATAGTTCGATTCATGGCGCGAATTGCATTTCCGGTGTTGTTTGATATGATTTAAGACCTTGAGTGAGTTCGTTTTAGGTTATAGAACTTGTTCGTGCATTTAGACGGGGTCCCGGGGGCCTCGGGTGTGTTTCGGACGAGTTCCGGATGTTTTGCATGGTTTTAAGCATGTTTGATTTCTGGTGTTTTCGCACCTGCAACCTTGGAGCACAGGTGCGGCTTCACTTCTGCGTGAGCCTGATCGCATCCGTGATCTTTGAGGCCCCGAAGCCAGCTCGTTTCTATGAGTGCTGGAACGCGGGTGCATAACCGCTTCTGCGGTTGATGGATCGCACCTGCGAAGGAGCCTCGCTTCTATGCTCTTGATATCGCTTCAGCGGCGCCGCTGATGCGGCTATTTGTCCGCAGATGCGGACCTAGGCCTGTAAGTGAAGTTCACAAATGCGAACGTCTGTCTGCAAATGCGTTAGCGCTGATGCGCTTAAATATCCGCAGATGTTGAAGTGCTGGCAAAATCCTTTATATCGAAGGTTTGGCCATTTTCTTCATATTTTGAGTTTTGGACTTCGAATTTGGGAGTTTCTTTCGGGAGTTTTCAAGCAAATTGATTGGTTAAGTGTTCTTCACCTAGAATCTAACGTATTCCATGATATAATCTTTATTTTTATCTTTTAATTTGTGTTTTGGGTTGAGGAAAATGTTGGTTTTTGAAGAAATTTTCTAAAATGAAAAATCATGATTTGAGGGACAAATTGTATTGGAATTTGATAAATTTTGTATGGTTAAACTCATATTGGAATGTGTATTCGGATTTTGTAAAATTTGACGGTTTTCGAGGTGCGGGTCGGGGGGTCGACTTTTGGACCAATTTTTAAATTTTGTTAAAGATTGAGACTTTATGATCCGGAATAGTTTCTTATGTGTTTTATTTATGCTTTGAAGTTGTTTTCGTTGGATTTGAGCCGTCCGGAGGTCTTTTCACCCGAGAAGTGCATTTTAGTGTATCGGTCTGTCGTCTTTGAGGTAAGTATCTTGCCTAACCTTGTGTGGGGGACTCCCCCTCAGGATTTGAGTCTTCTGTGTTGATTGTAGATCGTGTACACCAGGTGACGAGTGCGTACTCGGACTTATTATTGGGAAATTGGCCTTTTAGGGTTCTTAGGTTCTTATATTCACTATGTGTGAAGTTATTCTTGATATGACTGAGTTCCTGCTTATTAGTTTCGCCTCTATATGTTTAATTGGAATTAATTGCTTCATGATTCACTGTTATTGCCTAATTGTCATCCTATTTGATTTAACTGAAGAATTTCGCTTCTCCTATTGTCATGCTATCCTTTCATAACTGCCTATGTTATTTGAGATTTATTATCATCCCTCCTATAATTGTCTTGTCTTAAGTGAAGCTAAGATCACCTTTCCTTAATTGAATTGTCGAGTATCCTCGTAACTTCCCTACCTTAAAAGGAGATTAGATAACCTATATCTTTGTTTACTTGCCTTTATTTGGGACTACTGGACTCGTGTTGATTTCCTTGTTATTGACTTGTATATTGTGGGATCGTTACTACATGTTAGTTTTCCCTTTGTTGAACTGTTCCCTTTATGCCTTTCATTTCCTTACTGTGGTTATTCCTTGTGAACTGTTCTACTGTTTCCTTGTGATTTAAAGTTCTGGAGTGGATTCACTCGTTGTACTTTGTATTACTGTTATTGCTGTTGTTGTACTGATTTTGTTGGTGCATGAGGTTCTACCGTGCGGTTGTTGTTATGGGGTTGCACGAGGTTTCTGCCATACTATTGTTACTGTTGATATATTTCACATGCGGCATGACAAGTAGGGATATATATATACTTATATGTGGGTTGGGCATGTGGCGAGACAAGGTAGGAACATTATGATGCACGTGTGGCAAAACGAGGCGGGTACTTATTATGTTATTATTGCACACGTGGCGAGATAAGGCGGGCTATGTCAGGGATTGATTGTGATGCTTTATGATGGCCTGGGGGCATTCTTGTTGTTGACATTGAGTTATGGTACATTTACCTGTATGAGCCTTACCTCGTGCAAGTTGTTAGAAATGCCTTACGTGCTGTCCTTTCTTTTCCTTACGTTTCTAGCTAGTGTGATCTATGTTAGAACACTTGTACAAGTATACACATAGCTAAATACCCCTATTGGTTAAGAAGTTTTCCCCTAGTATTGTTAAGTATAGATGTACACCCTCGTTTGCATGTCATATATGTGAGAGTGGCTCTAGTTAGTCGCTGAGTTGTCAGCATGATCATGAGGTATGATAAGGGCACAAGATGCCAAGTGTTAGGGTTCAAGTATCGAGACCAATGAGCTGTAATTTTGTTCGAGGTTCGGTACTTCGAGGAGTTGTTGGCTAAGACCCGTTGTGAACACTGTTGTAGTTTCTGAGTTATTACTTGCCTTTACTATATTGTGATTTGGGATTTGGGTTTGTGTTTCCGCTCGCTCTTTTATGTCATTATTATGGTGTTTCCGTTGTCACTTGCTGTGTTCTTCCATATTATGATTGTTGCATTGTATCGTGTAGACTTCATATATATATACATCATGTTCTATTGTTCCCATGCTTATATTTGTACAGTTTATTGGACTAGTAGGTGTCTTGACTGTTCCTCGTCACTACTCTACCGAGGTTAGTCTTGATACTTACTGGGCACCGCTGTGGTGTGCTCATGCTACTCTTTTGCATTTTTTTTGTGTAGATCCAGATATTGATCATTAGAAGCTGTGCGGATCATTGCTCAGAAGACTCAAGGTAAACCTGCTGCTGCGTTTGCAGGCTTCGGAGTCATCTTCTTACTTGTGTTCAACTGTTTTCACTCATTTCCAAACAGTTATATTTAGAAGTGGTGGATAACTCTGTAAAGCTTATGAATTGTACTACCGGGTTTCGGAAATATGTTTATTGTATAAAGAATTCATTTCTAGAAGAATTTAGATGTTATGTATTATTGTTGTTATTCCGTTAATATTAGGATTACCTAGACCTTAAGACTAGGTGCCATCACGAAACCCAATGGGGGGAAAATTGGGTCGTGACAAGTTGGTATCAGAGCTCTAGGTTCATAGGTGCTACGCGTCATAAGCGAGTTTAGTAGAGTCTTGCAGATCGGTACGGAGACGTCTGTACTTATCTTCGAGAGGCTACGGAACTATTAGGACAATCTCACTTCTTTCATTCCTATCGTGCGAGCTTATTGATCTCGGAGTTTGAACTTTTATCATTCCATTCTCTCACAGATGGTGAGGACACGCACTGCAGTTATTGACAACGCTGCTCCCGAGGAAGGGTCTCTAGAGGCAGAGGCCGACGAGGAGTACGTACTATAGCACCTACCAAAATAGCTATTGAGGAGCCGCCAGTAGCTCCAGTTGGGGGGCAGGTACCGGGGGTGCCTGCTGTTACCCCTAGACTTCAGGAGACCTTAGCATAGTTCCTGAGCATGTTTGGTACATTGGCTCAGGCAGGGTTGATTCCGTTTGCACCAGCTACTTCACGGACCGGGGGAGGGACTAAGTCTCCCGCCGCCCACACCCTAGAGCAGCGAGTTCATGTTGGTCAGGTTCCAGGCATCATGGCGGCACAGCCTGTGGTTCCAGTTTAGCCCGTAGTCAGGGCAACAACATCTGAAGAAAAGCAGCTTAGACTTGCAAGGTTCAAGAAATACGACCCTCCTACATTCAGTAGTTTGGCTTCAGAGGGTACACAAGGTTTTCTAGAGGAGTGCCATCGCATTCTCCACACTATGGGTATTGTTGAGTCGAGCGGGGTTGCTTTTGCTACTTTCCAGCTTAGGGGAGCGGCTTATCACTGGTGGCAGGCATATGAGTTGGATATCCCGGTCGAGTCAGTTTCACTTACATGGGTTCAGTTTTCAGAGATGCTCCTGAAAGAGTTCGTACCTCAGTCTCTTCGGGATGCATGGCGCACGGAGTTTGACCAGCTGCGCTAGGGAACTATGTCAGTATCATAGCACACCGTCAGATTTAGTGATTTGGCTAGACATGCACCGACCTTGGTTTCTACTGTTCGGGAGAGAGTCCGCCGGTTTATTGAGGGACTCCATCCGAGTATCAGGACTAGCATGGCCAGGGAGTTAGAGATAGATATTTCGTATCAGCAGACCGTGAGTACTGCTAGGAGGGTGGAGGGCATGCTGGTTCGAGAGAGAGGAGAGAGAGGTCAGGCGGGGCCATGAGGGAGAGAGCGGGCGAGCTCAAGAGAGAAAGTACAGGGAGGCAAGGGGGCCTCGTAGACCGGGAAGATCTGCTGGTCCTTATTATGGAGGCAGGGTGCGACATGGTAGAGGTTTTGTGGGCCAGCCAGTTTAGTTTGCTCTTCAGGCTTCGCACAGTGATTCAGATGTTCATCGGTCTTGGAGTACCTGTACCGCACAGTTCCCACAGCCTCATCAGCAGAGAGGTTTCTTTGAGCATGGAGATACTAGCTATATGGCGAGAGATTGTCCTAGACTTCGGGCCAATGTGCTACAACGAGGTATTCATGCGGGTAGAGGGCGCCCAAGAGGGAGAGGCTCGGCCCGTTGATGTGTTTCTTATTGTAGGCTTGAGGCTGTTGCGCCGGATGATGTCATTCAGGTATGATTTTGATTTGTTATAGAGGAGCACCATCCGTAGTTCATTACAGTTGTGCTTATCGGGGCGAGTTCCCCTATTTACTGCTCCACTTATGAGTGCGATTCATGATTTGCACTCTGTTATATGTTACCCTTTTGGGAGGTTCTATGAGTGATAGCCCGTGTCTATCATCTGTTTCTATTCCTTACTGAGCGTTATGAGACTAGTAGCAATTCCTATTGTCCATTATTGTAGGCTTGATGTGATTTCTGAGTATTTTTTGCTACAAGCTATGATTTGTTTTATGCTCCACCAGTGTGGGAGCCAGCACGTATTGTAATTCTTGTTGACGGGATTGATCTAGTGAGAGGTTCTAGCTAGTTGATGTATACCCTACTTGTGATTCCGAGTTGAGGGCGGGACCCTCGTGATTTCATGTGATTTGATGTGTTTGAACCGAGCGGTGTACCGTGGTGGAAGTTATACCAGTATGAGATCCTCATAATTTGTTCATATGCTTTAATTCTTTCTTGTTTTATTGTTTTGTAGGTTAGTACTGATAGAAAATTTTGCCTGTCGGTCTTGTTGATGTTTCCCTTATGTGTTTCTCTTCACATATCCAGTCATTTTCGTTTTGTGCTCTTAAATTTTAGCCTTGCGGGGTGTGTGCCCAGTGGTGTTAGTTGCTTGTTGATTCGGGTGTTAGTTATGAGGTTTTCGTGGTTCTTGTATCATCGTCAGTGTTATGGAGGTTTGAAAGGGTTCCTATTGAATATGAGGCTTATGGCCAATGTTGGATTTGATTTCGGGCGGATATTGTGACAAAAAATGTTACCGTGGGCCTATGTGTAATGTGTCATGTTGTGCGGCTATACTCTATGGGTGTTGGCATGAGTTGATGCAGCTGGTTGAAACTGATACCGGATATGGATTTAGAATCGGGTCTTTTGGAAAATGAATGGAAGGTGAGAATTCTGGCCCTAAGGCTTATTGGTATTGCTAGAAGGGCTAAATTTTTGTCGAGATGGTGTCTTCAGGTTTATGCGGATTGGGGTGACGTGGGATCACCCGCGGGTGCATGTTGGAAGTGTGTAGTAAGCTATTTGAGGGCTTTGAGGCGAATCTTGGCACGTTTGAGGACGAACATTTGTTTTAAGAGGGGGAGGATGTAACTACCCGGCCGATCATTTTCAGAAATCAAGCTCCGTTCGATGACGTAAGGTCTAGAACAGCTTCAGAATATGAGTATCGACTTGCGTGCATGGTTGAATTCACTTAACGGATGATTCAGAGTCGAAATAGGAGAAGGAACCTAGTTTTGGAAGCTTAAGCGGTGAGAATTTGACCGGAATTGGACTTTGGAGTAAACGGCTCTGAAATGTGTTTTGGATGATCCTAACAACTTGATTTTAGACTTAGGCGCGCGTCCGGATTTGGATTTGGAGGTCCGTAGAGTAATTTGAGGCAAATCGGCGAAAGTTGGAGAAGTTGAAGTTTTGAAAATGGAGAAGTTTGAACCATAGTTGACTTTCATGTTATCAAGGTCGGATAGCTATTCCGAGATTCGGAATATCTCCGTCTGATCATTTGGGACTTGTCTGCAAAATTTGGCATCATTCCGGGTTGATTGGTTGGTTTCGGCATGAGTTTTTGAAGTTGGAAGATTTGGAAGTTCATAGGTCGATTCATGGCGCGAATTGCATTTTCGGAGTTGTTTGATGTGATTTGAGACCTTGAGCTAGTTCGTTTTAGGTTATAGAACTTGTTCGTGTGTTTAGACGGTGTCACGTGGGCCTCGGGTGTGTTTCGGACGAGTTCCGGATGTTTTGCATGGTTTTGAGCATGTCTGATTTCTGGTGTTTTCGCACTTGCGACCTTGGAGCGCAGGTGCGGCTCCACTTCTTTGTGAGCCTGATCGCATATGCGATCTTTGAGGCCTGGAAGCCAGCTCACTTCTGCGAGTGCTGGAACGCGGGTGCGTAACCGCTTCTGCGGTTGATGAATCGCACCTGCGAAGGAGCCCCACTTCTGCCCTCTTGATATCGCTTCTGTGGCACCGCTGATGCAGCTACTTGTCCGCAGATGTGGACCTAGGCCTGTAAGTGATTTTCGCAAATGTGAACGTCTGCCCGCAAATGCGATAGCGCAGATGCGCTTAAATATCCACAGATGCGGAAGTGCTGGGCAGAATCCTTTATATCGAAGGTTTGGCCATTTTCTTCATATTTTGAGTTTTGGACTTCGAATTTGGGAGCTTCTTTCGGGGGTTTTCAAGCAAATTGATTGGGTAAGTGTTCTTCACCTAGAATCTAACGTATTCCATGATTTAATCTTCATTTTAATCTTTTAATTTGTGTTTTGGGTTGAGGAAAATGTTGGTTTTTGAAGAAAATTTCTAAAATGAAAAATCATGATTTGAGAGACCAAATGGTATCGGAATTTGATAAATTTTGTATGGTTGAACTCATATTGGAACGGGTATTCGAATTTTGTAAAATTTGACGGTTTCCGAGGTACGGACCCGGGGGTCGACTTTTGGACCGATTTTTGGATTTTGTTAAAGATTGAGACTTTATGATCTGGAATAGTTTCTTATGTGTTTTATTTGTGCTTTGAAGTTATTTTGGTTGGATTTGAGCCGTCCGGAGGTCTTTTCACCCAAGAAGTGCATTTTAGAGTATCGGACTGTCGTCTTTGAGGTAAGTATCTTGCCTAACCTTGTGTGGGGGACTCCGCCTTAGGATTTGTGTCTTCTGTGTTGATTGTAGTTCGTGTACGTAAGGTGACGAGTGCGTACTCGAACTTATTTGTGGGAAATTGGCCTTTTAGGGTTCTTAGGTTGTTATATTCACTATGTATGAAGTTATTCTTGTTATGACAGAGTTCCTGCTTGTTAGTTTCGCCTCTACATGTTTAATTGGAATTAATTACTTCATGATTCACTCTTACTGCCTAATTGTCATCCTATTTGATTTAACTGAAGAATTTTGCCCCTCCTATTGTCATACTATCTTTTCATAACTGCCTGTGTTATTTGAGATTTATTATCATCCCTCATATAATTGTCTAGTCTTAAGTGAAGCTAAGATCACCTTTCCTTAATTGAATTGTCGAATATCCTCGTAACTTCTTAAACCTATATTTTTGTTGACTTTCCTTTATTGGGGACTACTGGACTCGTGGTGATTTCCTTGTTATTGACTTGTATATTGTGGGATCGTTACTACATGTTAGTTTTTCCTTTGTTGAACTGTTCCCTTTATGCCTTTCATTTCCTTACTGATGTTATTCATAGTGAATTGGTTCTACCATTTCCTTGTGATTTAAAGTTCTGAAGTGGATTTACTCATTTTACTTTGTATTACTGTTATTGCTGTTGTTGTACTAGTTGTGTTGGTGCACGAGGTTTCTGCCGTGCGCTTGTTGTTATGGGGTTGCACGAGGTTTCTGCCTTGCTATTGTTACTGTTGATGTATTGCACATGCGGCATGACAAGGCGGGATATATATATATATATATATATATATATATATATATATATATATATATATATATATATATAGGCTTATATGTGAGTTGCGCATGTTGCGAGACAAAGTGGGAACATTATGATGCACGTGTGGCGAAACAAAGGGGGTACTTATTATGTTAATATTGCACACTTGGCGAGATAAGGTGGGCTATGTCAGGGATTGATTGTGATGCTTTGTGATGGTCTGGGGGCATTCTTGTTGTTGACATTGTGTTATGGTATGTTTACCTGTATGAGCCTTACCTCGTGAAAGTTGTGAGAAATGCCTTACGTGCTGTCTGTTCTTTCCTTACGTTTCTAGCTGGTGTGATCTACGTTAGAACACTTGTACATGTATACACATAGCTAAATACCCCTATTGGTTAAGAAGTTTTTCCCTGGTATTGTTAAGTATAGATGTACACCTTCGTTTGCTTTTCATATATGTGAGAGTGGCTCTAGTTAGTCAGTGAGTTGTCAGCATGATCATGAGGTGTGATGAGGGAACAAGATTCCAAGTGTTAGGGTTTAGGTATTGAGACCAATGAGCTATAATTTTGTTCGAGGTTTGGTACTTCGAGGAGTTGTTGGCTAAGACCCGATGCGAACATTGTTGTAGTTTCTGAGATATTACTTGCCTTTACTGTATTGTGATTTGGAATTTGGGTTTGTGTTTTCGCTTGCTCTTTTATGTCATTATTACGGTATTTCCATTGTCACTTTATGTTTTCTTCCATATTATGATTGTTGTATTGTTAGCCATATCGTGTAGCCTTTATATATATATATATACACACACACACACATACACACACACATCATGTTCTGTTGTTCCTATGCTTATATTTGTACAGTTTATTGGACCAGTAGGTGTCTTGACTGTTCCTTGTCACTACTCTACCGAGGTTGGTCTTGACACTTACTGGGCACCGCTGTGGTGTGCTCATGCTACTCTTCTGCATATTTTTTTGTGCAGATCCAGGTATTGATCGTTAGTAGCTTTGTGGATCATTGCTGAGGAGACTCAAGGTAAACCTGTTGCTGTGTTCACAGGCTTCAGAGTCACCTTCTTTCTTGGATTCCACTGTTTTCACTCATTTCCAAGCAGTTATATTTAGAAATGGTAGCTAACTCTGTATAGCTTATGACTTGTACTAGCGGGTTTTGGGAATATATTTATTGTATAAAGAATTCATTTCCAGAAGAATTTTAGATGTTATGTATTATGTTGTTATTCCATAAATATTAGGCTTACCTAGTCCTTAAGACTAGGTGCCATCACAAAACCCAACGGATGGGAAATTGGGTCGTGACACCACCCCACACCTAGTCCCTTCTTACTTCTTTTCGCTCATTTCACAATTAACGTGCTTTAAGAGGTAAAAGGATCAAAAATATCAATTAAAAACAAAAAGGGTACAGGCTTGTAATGTGGTTGCCAAATAAAAGTCTATAGGTTCAAAAGGGTTAACTAAGGATATATTCTATTTGTGATAGGCATTAACCTCAAAAATATCAAAGAAAGCCTAAAATTATTTTTCATACCAAGCATCACCTCAAATTTCGCTTCAACTCACATACAGGGCAAGTTCTAGAATCAACTACAAAAATATGGACTACACAAAAACCTTACTACACATGGCAGATGACTCACTAAGGGACGGTCTCATTCCGACTCTCCACTAATGCAAGATTCACAGAGCCACAAGATATTAAGCATTAAGCACAAAGTGAACATGGGCCAAGAAAATGAGACACAGGCGTCACAAAATATGCTATCCAAATAACCAAGGCATCATAAGCAATTTTAGCTCATAGGGAAGATGCTACACATGCTAAAGCCTAAATATGCTACTATCAAACAAGTCAAGGGCGCCTAGGAATCTCATCTTTCTTCCTCCATTTATTTCCTAAATTCTAATCTACTCTAAAAATAATAATTAAAATTATAAAAGGAAAAACTACTACCCGGTTCAAACTACATCCCATGAAAAAGAACCGAGCAATAAAGAAAAACCATGGGGGATTATTACTACCTACCTACAAAGAAATTCTTTTTGTCTTTTTTTTTTCTTTAGACTTAAATCCCTCAAGAAAATTTTCTAGGATATCCATCGTCAGGAAAAGCCCAATCTTCTATTTTTTTGTTTTTCTAAAAAAAAAAATTTATTCAATTAAATTAACACAACTAAAATAGCATAGAAAGTCACTCAGACAATCTCCTCAACCCACACTTAAAATTGTGCATTGTTCCTAATGCACACCATACTAATAAGAGAGTAAAAGAAACTCCCTGGTAGGACAAAGGCCGAAGCACTAGCAACTCATAGGGTACTCAGACTTCTCCCAGACTTGGTAATTCGTGCGGGTACCTCACACTTAGTTCCAACCATCCGGTTTGCTGTTGCTTCCTTCCAATAACTTTGCTTTCCATGCTCCTAGAATATCAAAAATCGACACTACAAAAATAATACAATTATAAAAATAATAAAAAAATAAAAGAAAGCAGTAAAGTTGGGTTGCCTCCCAACAAGCGCTTGATTTAACGTCGCGGCACGACGCGAATCACTTTCTGCCTCCACTTTGAACTTATGAATTGGACCCCAAGTTTTGCTTCAAGTTTATGATTATGCTCTTGGGGCGGTACAAATTCTTGCGAACCAGAAATTAGATAAAGTCTCATGCACTTTTTGGCTCTCGACCGAGGAGTGTCACCTTGCCCAGACGGACTTGAAAATTTTAAAATATAAGGCTCATCTACCTCTTTCATGGACTCCTTTTTATGCTCGTAAAGATCCATTCCGATTTAACCATCCGAACATAATGTAGAGAAGTGTTTGGAATGAGGTCCAATGCACTCAAATGCATGAACTTCAAGATTTTTGACCTCCTCAATACCAATCACACTAGAGTCAACTAAATTTATATCTTCAATATCCGTGGTTGACTCCAGTGTTACTTCTTCAACATCAAGCATCCTCAAATTCTAGTTGGATAGCTTGTTGGTGTTCTACTCTGACCTCCTCCATTAGCACCTTAATTTCTGTATCTAATTCACTCTCTTCTTGGCTACTATCCATAATATTGACATATTGAGCATTAAAAGCTTCAACTAGTTGACTCACTTGAGCCTCAAAGTTGCGAATAGTTGCATCTTGCCTTTGTACCCGCAGTTGTGTCTCATTAGTTTTTCCACAAGGTACCTTAGCATATCTATTATCTCTTTCAGGCTGTCATCCCCGGGTTCTTTGTTCCTGTTAACCTCACAATTAAAAGTAGAACCATCATAGTAAGGGGTTGGGGGAGGATAACACAATCATTACCATGAAAGTGACCATCTTGACCACCACATATATCACACACATTCCACATATAAGATTGAGTTGGTGCACATAACTCGCTCTAGGGAATATTTTGACAATTTTGCAATGGGTGGTTTTCTCCACAATATGCATAAGGAGGATCAAAAGTAGAATTCCCAATATCAAAACTCTCATAATTCCAAGATGCCACGTTCTCAAATCAAAAATCAATTTTTTTAAAAAAATAATCAAATACAAGAAAATAAAAATAAAAGTTCAAACTTGCTACCTCGAAATATGTACACCTACAGCTACACCGTTAGTTCCCCGACAACAACGCTAAAATTTGATCACACCCAACTATGCCTTATAAAAAGGACTAAGCGGTCGTTGCAAATATAATCCGGTTTACAAGTCCGGGGTCAAATCCCTGGTCTCTCTAGCCTCCTTAGGTCTAAAATTCCCTCAAAAGTAGCGTTTTTAGGTCTATTTGATTGTAGGAAAAGACCTAAACGTGTAGGCCAAGTCCTAGTCAAACCAGGAGACGAAATAAATCTTCAAAATTCGAAATGGATCTCGCCCCAGGCCTGGCGTCGCCAGGCATAATGCCTGGTGGAGCTGGCATTTGCTTAGCCTCGCTAGGTCTAACGCCTGGTTAAGCTGGCCTTTGCCTGGCCTCGCAAGGTCTAACGCCTGGTTAAGCTGGCCTTCGCCTGGCCTCGCCAGCTTTCTCATTTTCACTGTTCTCGAGCACACTTTCAACTTTTAAGTATTCATTTTGTCTACTTTCATCTCCAATGCACCTATACATAAAATAGACTCCATTATGCGCAAATAAAGTGTAATTTATCATTAAAGCATATAAAATGCAAGGCAAATAATGTACGAAACTATGAAATTATAGCCACACATCAATATTATATTTAACTTAAACTGTTGGACAATTGATTATTTAAAATAATTATTCTTGTTTTGTTTTGTAGTCACTATAACAGTCCGTCCAGATTTTATTTAGTACAAGTCTAAGAATACGCGCATTGCGCGTGTACCCAATATTAATGGGTATTAAATTTTAAGAAATTAACATTAATATTATATTTGATAATATGTTTAAAAGGTAAAAATTTCTAAAAAAAATAGTATTTTTATATATCTAACTCAATAAAAAAAACTCAGTGCACACCTTAAAACTAAAATTCATAATTTGATGAACTTCTTAATTTCTTAAGAACTAAAATTAATTGGAGGAAAGATAAGGTGAGATAGAAAAATTTGGTGCCACACTTTAGAACGAAACTTCCTTAAAAATTTTATGATGAAAAATGTAAAATAGTACCAAAGAGATTCTACAATGATTATTTTTTATAAGATAAAGGAGAATGATTTGCCTGAATTAATGAAACTAATAAAAATCTGACCTTACACAAGGGCAACAATTGCTAATATTTAATTCTTAAATAACACAATTTAAAAATCAGGTAACATATATAATACATTCACTTAAAAGTCGAATTTATTTTTTCCCCTACAAAAATATGAGCAATTTGTGCTGAGATAACAATTAGTAATCTAAATATAAAACATAGTGCAAACATTATCTTGAATTAATAAGATTTTTAGTTGGTATGAATTATAATACCTAATCAATTTTCTGTTATAAAATACATACCCAAACGACCAATACAAAAATTATAAATAAATAAGTTTTAAATTGATAATCGTACAAGAGACATTGGTAACAAAAAATCACAAGTGATAGCTTTTTAATTTGCAACTGTATGTGAAGAATGCACTACCATTTATTATTGCATAACTTCAAGAATAACGTAAAGGTTAGACACTTTACCTTAAAACACAAGTAAGTTTACCTCCTCATACGTGACGCTATCAAAAAGTTTATGACAAAGAATATGAAATATTCTCTTTCTTTGTACAAAGTTTATGATGAAGAGTATGAAATATTCTCTTCCTTTGTACATAAAAAAGTTCAAGTCTTCCTTATTTTACATGATTTAGTTTAACATTCAAGATTAAAAAAGGAGTTGTCATTCGAGGACAATTTAGCTAGATAAAAGAATTTTAAACATAATATTACATTAACTGAGGGGATACTATTTGTGATGAACCGACCTTTTCAATAAAAACAAGCTAAGGTTTTGTATTTCGACAATTTTGATTTTTTCACCCAAAAAAAATGTATTTTACCACAAACAAATACATGTGGTAAGTCTAGTTTGAAAATAGATTAGGCACGTAGGATTACACATTTAAACAAAAAGATGTAAGGAATTATAGTTTTGCTACGTAATTTTATTAAGAAAAAGTTATATAAGGTAAAAATTTAATGATTTTGAAAGTCCTAAATATTAGAAATTTCTAAGTAGTTCAAATAAGGAAAGATTTAATAACCAAAATTTTAGTTGATTTTAATGTCCTACGAATTAGGAAGATAATTTAAATTACAATTATATCTATCTAGTTCAAAAAAGGAAAGATTTACGAATTAAAAGTTTAGTTAATTTCAAACTTCTAGATATTAGAAAAATAATTTAAATGATAATTTTATCTAGTGTAAAAGATCTATTTTTAAGGGGTAAAAAAGACAAACAATATTTTGTTAAGGGTTTTCGTGCTTTTAATATAGTATCGTTATAGATATAGATATAGTTATGCTTACAAACTCTATGCTGCTCTGCTTGACAGCTTATTCTTACTTCAATTCATGAAATTCCAACCTTATTCTTTCCTATTCTTTTTTTTCCCTTTCTCTGCGGCAATTATATAACTTTACAGTAGTCAATGCTTAAAAGTCTTCAGAAAGGAGGTCTCAGATAGTCAAAGTTTCCTAGTAAATTTGAGTGAAAGTGATATCATCCCGATAGTTCTCATTTTATGATTGAGTAAACCATGCAAGGTTTCTGTTTGTATTTGACTCTAATATGATGTTTTATATCCAAAACAAATTATAGCACTTCCCAAGATTCTCCTTTTAATAGTTTATTGAAAAGAAATATTACCATATATATATATATGCGATTTAGCATTTTAAGGTAAGTCAATTTGAAGTGTCTTGATACTACATGGCAATGTTTGCGAGCTTAATTTAACATATATTTACTCTGTTTTGAAAAAGTTCAATTATATTTGAGTTTAAGTCAAGGGCAGGGCCGAAGCCTAAGGCCACTAAGCCAATGGCCTTGCGCCTCAAAAATCAATATATATATATATATATATATATATATATATATATATATATATATATATATATATATATATATATATATATATATATATATATATTTATTTATTTATTTATTTATGCACTATTGATAGAATTTTTAAATTATTTGGTTAAAATATTTATAGTTAAAAGTTTGACACATTTTAAATTCTAGTTATGAGTTGTTTCATGTCTTTAATTTGTCCCAACTTTAATCGATCTTCTTACGATGTTATTTTAGAATAATTTTTCTTAATTCTTTGAGTACCTTTGTAGACATTCTTCAAGCTACTTTGATAAGTAACTACTCCTATTAAAATTTGTATACCCCGATTTTTCTATTTGATCGAAACAAAGGACCTACATCAGGTGTAACCTCGTAATGAATCAGATCCGAGCTCGAAGACGAGGTATCGAGTCCAAAGATCGAAGTATCCGTCGAGACCGAGGCCAGCAACAATCGAGACTAAGTAAGACCGGCTTTGAGTGGAATGCAATAACAGAAAGGCGGGATATCCGTAACCGGTCGGGGATCACGGCGAAAATCTCGGAGCAGATCAAATCAAGGGCGGTTATTTGTATCAATCATGGGATTTACTTTCGTAATTGCAGTTGTACCACAATTAGGATTCCTCTAGTATATAAAAAGGGGCCCCCATCATTTGTAGAGGGCACTTTCATACTGATCAAAGCAATATAATATTTCTCTATTGTTCATCAATTTATTGTTCTTTAACTGTTCTTGCTTTACTAATCTCGAGGGTTCATCAGTTCGAGGGCACTGTCCAAACAACGGTTTGTTTCATATTCTTGTCAATTCCATCACTTATCTCTAAATTAATCAATTGGTATTAAGTGAAATCACGTATCCTTAAAACCACATTACAAGTTTAATTGTTACTCGAATTTTAGGGTAAACAGTTTAGCGCCCACCGCGGGGCTAAGAATAATAGTGATTGCTTAACATTTTAGCCTTCATAACACACTGCTTTTCAGCTTATTCTTGTGAGTATTTTTGATTTCAGGAATCAACATGTCAAACTCTCAAGCAGTACCCACTCACACTAACACCGACCTTGGTCTTCATGGCGAAAACGAGCACGTAGTCGCCCTGGGAAATGGAGTACCTCCAATCAATCCCGACGCACCACAGGCCGTGGACCAGTTGATGTAAATTCTCATGTCGCCATTCGTGGAGATTTAGGCGCCGACCCTGAAAATAGCGTCCGCAGAGATGCCCGAGCAGCCGATTGGAACACACAAAGTGGTGAAGAAGGCGGAATTAGCCTTCGAATGATATTTGACATGCTACAAACTCAGTAGGCCACAATAGCGCAACTTCAAAATTAGAATCGAGCCCCAAGCAGAATCGAACTCGATACATCATAGGAAGTTGCGCATAGGGTCAGACCCGTGCAGGAAAAATTGAACGATAGTGGATCGGAAACTGATCCCGCCATCATGAAAATGCTCGAGGAGCTCACTAAATGGATAGAATCAGGTGAAAAGAAAACCGAGGCTTATGACAAAAAGGTGGAAATGTACAACTCACGAGTCGACCAAATACCAGGGGGACCCCCGATCCTAAACGGTTTGGATTCGAAGAAGTTCGTGCGGAAGCCTTTTCCTCAAAGTGCGGCTTCGAAGCCCATTCCTAAGAAGTTCCGTATTCCAGACATCCACAAGTATAACGGGACCACCGATCCTGATGAATACATCACTTCATACACATGTGGAATAAAGGGAAATGACTTAGAAGATGATGAGATTGAATCCGTTTTGTTGAAAAAATTTGGGGAAACTTTATCAAAGGGGGACATAATATGGTAACACAATTTGCCGCCCAATTCCATCGATTTTTTCGCCATTCTCACTGATTCGTTCGTAAAGGCGCACACCGGAGCAATAAAGGTCGCCACTAGGAAGTCGTACCTCTTCAAAGCGAGACAGAAGGACAATGAAATGCTAAGGGAGTTCATATCCCGATTTCAGGTGGAGCACATGGACCTACCCCCGGTTACCGATGATTGGGCTATCCAAGCCTTTACTCAGGCTTTGAACCAGCGGAGTTCGATGTCATCACATCAACTAAAGAAGAATTTGATTGAGTATCCAACGGTGACCTGGGCCGATGTGCATAATCGGTACCAATCGAAGATCAGAGTCGAGGATGAGCAATTGGGAGCTCCATCCAGTTCCATTTACCCAAGCAGGTCCGAAGGCAGGATTCAAAGGGACATCGATAGAGAGCCCCGATCGAACAGAGATCAATACCAACCATATAGCGCAGATCGAAAGAATAACGGACCGAGATATAATCCCATTAGAAATGATTGAAGGAATGATCGAGGTCAAAATTCTCAATGTCTCTTGGGTAAGAATGGCTTCGATAAACACGTCGAGCCTAAGGAAGTACCACGATTATCGGAATACAACTTCAGCGTCGATGCTTCAGGTATTGTGTCGGCCAATGGACGAATCAAGGATACTAGATGGCCCAGACCCCGGCAAGCTGATCCAGCTCAAAGGAATCTGAATCCAATGTGCAAGAACCATGGAACCCATGGTCACAGAACCGAGGACTACAGACAATTAAGGGATGAGGTAGCTCGTTTATTCAACGAAGGTCATCTTCGAGAGTTCTTGAGTGACCGAGAAAAAAATCACTTCAGAGACAAAGATGCAAACAGGAAAAATGAACAAGAGAAACCGCACCACGTGATTCATATGATCGTCGGTGGGGTCGATATCCCTCAGGGTCCTACATTTAAAGGCATCGAAGTTACAATCACAAGGGAGAAGCGTACCCGGGACTACTTACCAGAAGATACCTTATCCTTCCTCTTTGAGGATGCATAAAGGGATCGAACAACCTCACAACGATGCATTGGTAATATCTATCCTTATGAATAAAATTCAAGTTAAATGTGTGTTGGTTGATCTGGGTATCTGGGCGAACATTATTCGATCGAGGGTCATGGAGCAACTCGGTCTTCAGGATCAGATCGTGCCTGCAGCTCGAGTGCTCAATGATTTCAACATAGCGAGTGAAACCACCAAAGGGGAAATCATGGTTTCAGTGAATGTGGCTGGAACTGTCCAGGAAATGAAGTTCCATGTGATCGAAGGAGATATGAGGTACAATGCCCTGCTCCGAAGACCTTGGATCCATAATATGAGGGCAGTACCTTCAACGCTTCATCAAGTCCTGAAATTCCCAACACCGGAGGGAGTCAAAATGGTGTACGCCGAACAACCAGTAGCCAAGGAGATGTTTGAAATTGATGAAGTAATACCAATATTGGCATTGATATCAACCAAGGGATGAAAATCGAACGAAAAGTAGGGAGTCAAATAGCAACCACAGTCGTCGTCTTCGACCAGATCAGAACAGCAAGAGACTCTCGAGGATGATGATTGTATGATACCTTGAACCTTCGTAATCCCCGATGATTCCGATGCCATGTAGTCAACGGTCGAAGAGCTGGAGCAAGTCATACTGATCGAGCATCTGCCCGATCGAAAGGTATGCTTGGACACGGGGTTAACTCCTAAGCTCTGGGAAAAACTCAGTAAACTCCTTATCAAAAATATGGATTGTTTTGCTTGGGCCCACCTTGACATGACAGGGATACCACCGGAGATCACCACTCATCGATTGAGTTTGGATCCGAAGTTCAGACCGGTAAAGTAAAAAAGAAGGCCGCAGTCTGAATTAAAGCACGCATTCATCAAGGACGAGGTGACCAAACTTCTCAAAATAGGATCCATCCGGGAAGTAAAATATCCCGAGTTATTAGCAAACGTAGTTGTAGTCCCCAAGAAGGTGAATAAACTTAGAATGTGTGTATATTACAAAGACTTAAACAAAGCATGCCCTAAGGACTCTCTTCCACTGCCGAATATCGATCGCATGATCGATGCCACGACCGACCATGATATCCTCAGCTTTCTCGATGCCTACTCTGGGTACAACCAAATACAAATGAACCCGGAGGATAAGGAAAAGACCTTTTTTATCACTAAGTACGATACTTTTTGCTATAATAATGCCGTTTGGGCTAAAAAATACTGGTGCTACTTATCAACTCCTAGTGAACCGTATATTCGAAGAACAAAAAGGTAAATCAATGGAGGTTTATTTTGATGACATGCTAGTTAAGTCCCTTCACGCAGAGGACCATTTGACACATTTGTAGGAAACCTTCGACATGTTGAGACAGTACAACATGAAGCTCAACCCCGAGAAATGTGTATTCAGGATCGGTTTAGGCAAGTTCCTCGGCTTTATGGTATCAAATCGGGGAATTAAGATCAACCCTGATAAAATCAAGGCAATCGAGGACATCACAGTCGTGGACAGCGTTAAGGCCGTACAAAGGCTAACACGACAGATAGTTGCTTTAGGCTGATTCATCTCGAGATCTTCTGATCGAAGCCACAAGTTCTTATCACTTCTCAAAAAGAAGAACAAGTTACTTGGACCCTGGAATGACAACAGGCATTAGAAGAATTAAAGCGATACCTTTCGAGCCCACCGTTGCTTCATACTCCGAAAGTGGACGAGCAACTCTACTTATATTTGGAAGTCTCGGAGGTCGCGGTAAGTGGTGTCTTAGTTCGAGAAGAACAAGGTACGCAATTTCCTATTTACTATGTTAGCCGAACTTTAGGTGAAGCAGTGACCCGGTACCCACAATTAGAAAAACTAGCGCTTGCTCTTATAAATGCCTCTAGGAAATTAAAACAATATTTTCAATGTCACCCAATTTGTGTTGTAACCACCTATCCCATTCGCAACTTTTTGCACAAGCCCAAGCTCTTGGGCCGACTGGCCAAGTGGGCCGTCGAAATCAGTGGGTACGATATTGTGAATCAACCCCGAACGGCCATCAAGTCTCAAATCATAGTAGACTTCGTGGCCGACTTCACACCAGCCCTTGTGCCCGAGGTCGAAAAGGAGCTATTGCTAAAATCGAGTACATCCTTGGGGGTGTGGACCCTTTTCACAGACGGTGCTTCGAATGTGAAGGGGTCCGGGATGGGCATCGTTTTGAAGCCACCCACAGGCAATACGATTAGACAATCTATCGAAACCCCTAAGTTGACTAACAATGAGGCTGAGTATGAGGCCATGATTGCAGGTCTCGAGCTAGCTAATAGTTTGGGAGCTGATGTCATCGAGGCCAAGTGTGATTCCCAGCTCGTGGTTAACTAGGTCAACAAAACCTTCAAAGTCCGAGAAGATCGAATGCAAAGTTACTTGGATAAATTGCAGGTAACCTTACACCAGTTCAAAGAATGGACCCTACATCATGTACCTCGAGAATAGAATGGTGAGACCGACGCCCTTGCAAACTTAGGGTCATCAGTCGAAGATGATGAAATTAGCTCTGGGACTGTCGTACAGCTTTCAAAATGGTGGTTGAAGAAGGCCACTTCGAAATAAACTCCACAAGCCTAACTTGGGATTGGAGGAACAAATATATCGATTATTTGAAGAGCGGGAGACTTCCATCGGACTCTTAGGAATCGAGGACGCTTCGAACAAAAGTTGCACGATTTATACTGGCCGAAGATGGAATATTATATAGAAATATGTTCGATGGGCGTTGGCAATATGCTTGGGTCCGGGAGACACCGACTACGTCCTACAAGAAATTCACAAGGGCGCTTGCGGGAACCATTCCGGTGCCAAATCACTGGTTCACAAAGTCATCATAGTAGGATATTATTGGGACAGTATGGAAAAAGATACTAAGAAGTTTGTTCAAAAATGTGACAAATGCCAAAGGCATGCGCCGATGATCCACCAACTCGGAGAGCAACTTCAGTCGGTCCTATCCCCTTGGCCATTCATGAAATGGGAATGGACATTGTTGGTTCTCTGCCATCGGCCCCAGGTAAAGCTAAGTTCATTTTATTTATGACTGACTATTTCCCTAAATGGGTTGAAGCACAGGCTTTCGAGAAAGTCAGAGAGAAAGAAGTTATAGACTTCATCTGGGGTCACATCGTATGCCAATTCGGGATACCTGCCGGATAGTATGCGACAATGGAATATAATTTATCGGCAGCAAAGTAACAAAGTTCCTTGAAGATCACAAATAAAGAGGATATTATCAACTCTGTATCATCCTAGTGGGAACGGACATGCCGAATCAACGAACAAGAGCATCATCCAAAACCTAAAGAAAAGGTTGAATGACGCTAAGGGGAAATGGAGAGAAATTTTGCTCGAAGTCCTTTAGGCATGTCGGACAACGACAAAATCCAGTACGGGGACAATACTGTTCTCCTTAGTATATGGTGCCAAACCTCTGATCCCGGTCGAAGTCGGGGAACCAAGCGTCAGGTTTCGATACACAATGGAAGAATCAAATCACGATACTATGAGCAAAAGCCTCGAATTGTTAGACGAAAACCAAGAAGCCTCCCTCTTTCGAATGGCCGCCCATAAACAGCAAATCAAAAGATACTATAATCGAAGAGCCAATCTTCGACACTTCAAAATAGGGGACTTGGTTTTGAGGAAAATCAGCCTCAATACTCAGGACCCAAACAAAGGAAACTCGGCCCAAATTGAGAAGGTCCATATCAGGTCCTCGGTGTCGTTGGAAAGGGATCTTACAAACTTGGCACAATGGAGGGCGAACAATTGCCAAACAATTGGAACATATTACTCCTCAAACGATATTATTGGTAAGGTATGACTTTCTCCCTTTTCATTTGTATTTGATACTAACTTATTGCAGGTGTTCGATCGAAGGCGTCAAGAAGCTCTTCAAAACAAAGACCTTAGGTTTTTAAGCACGCGTTGCACTCTTTTTCCCTTAGATCGGGTTTTAACCCAAATGGGTTTTTCCATCGAGGTTTTTAACAAGGCAAAAATTATATGTTCTACCGAGGACAATTCAATAGTATCTAAGGCTTCTTTACAATCAACCTCGAATACTGGGGGGGGGGGGGGGCATCACCCTCGGATGTTATTTTTTCAAGGAAGATGCTTCGTGTCAGCAGGGTCTCGATAGGAAAATTTTGTAAAGGGCCAAGCGGTCAAACGAACCGTGCCCATGTAGATTGCCTGAGCCCTAATGACAAAACATGTACACACGAATGATCTATTGAAAGAAGTACTTTTTCCTTATTAGATGTTCCATGTGTTGGCCTAGGAACATGTGAAGTTTTGATGAATGACAAATGAACTCAGTCATGGACCAGGTCCATCATGTGAAGCACAGTGTTTGTCAACCTATACATGTGAGATGCACGTGAAGGAGATAAGTCCATTGATCAAGCAGCAATATCTCCTGAACTGATCGAAAAGGTTGCATATGGGATAAGGAGAGAAAGTCTCCTTATGAGAAGAGAACACAATCCGGATAAAGGATGGGGTTAGAGGTTGTGTTGTTCGAGGACTCAACTTCGATGGACGATTAGCAATTGAGTCTTAATCAAACTCCAATTAGTAACTCTTTAAATAACAGTGATTGGTCTCTTTTACAGGTATTGCACAAACGCAGAAGTTAAACTAAATTGAGAGCAAAAGAGCGAGGCAATTTTTTAAGCAATATGTGAGATTTAAGTGTGCATTCCTGAAGCTACTTGGACAAGATAGAAGAACCAATTCCATTGTGTCTTTCTTTTATTCTACTTCCATTGTAGTAGGTGATTTAAACTTGTACGTTTCAGCTTTCATAGAAGAAATTTTATTAGGTACTTTGATTATTCAAGTTAAAGTTAACTTGATGTTGTCGCAACAGTTGAGGCTGTGTGCCACAACGGGATTAGACTTTAATCCTTAGGTTTACAAGAGTTTTGTAAATGCTGTTTTGCTCAGTTATTTTAGTGGAAGTTTGGGAAAATCCTACTGAGTAGTAGGTCGTAGTTTTTTCACCTTTTGAGCCAGGTGTTTTCCACGTAAAAATCTCTGCATTCTTTATTTTATGTACTTTAATTCCGCAAAAAGTAGTAGTAAGTACACCTAGAAGAACCAGGTTCTTCTAGAGCGAAAATTGCATACCACACAAATCACCCCCCTTCTTGTGTGGTATTGACGTATATAACATCGATTGGTATCAGAGCAAGTTATCCTTGAAGAGGCTAACACCTTAGGAGAAGATCAACATGAGTGCACCACCTGGGACCTGGGAAGGGCAATCCACTGCTAGACCTCCACTTTTCAATGGTCAGCACTATTCCTGGTGGAAGAACAGGATGAGAGATCACATCATAGGGGAAGACTATGAACTCTGGGACATAGTCACTGATGGTCCCCTAGACACCACAAAGAAGAATGCTGAAGGAGTTGATGTGCCTAAAACAAGAGCTGATTGCACTGCTGAAGACCTGAAGAAGTGGGAGAAAAATGCCAAAGCAAAGAAATGGCTTGTATGTGGACTAGGTCCAGACGAGTACAACAGAATTCAAAGCTGTACCACTGCTAAGGAAATCTGGGACACTTTGCAAGTTGCTCATGAAGGAACACCTCAAGTGAAGAGGTTTAGAGGAACACTACTGTATTCTCAATATGAAAATTTTACTATGAAGGAAGGAGAAACTATCCAAGAGATGTATACTAGGTTCACTACACTAACAAATGAACTTAAGTCTCTTAGAAGGATTATTCTTGAAGAAGACAAGGTTGAGAAAATCTTGACAAGGGTTCTGCCAGTCTCATGGGAAAGCAAAATCACTGCTATTCAGGAATCTAAGAATATTGCCACCCTCAAGCTGGATGAACTAATTGGAAATCTTACTGCCTATGAATTGAGAAGGCAAACCATAAAGATGGATACACCCAAGAACGAAAGAAGTCTGGCTCTCAAAATTGCTGAAGGTTCAGATTTGGAGGAGGATGAAATGGCTATGATCACAAGATATTTCAAAAAGTACCTGATGAGAGGAAAGAGTTCTTCAAGAGGTACAACCTTCAACAAACCAAGGGCTCCTGAGAAACAAACCAATGAGGGTTGCTACAAGTGTGGTAAGACTGATCACATGATCAAGAACTGTCCTCAATGGGAAATTGAGTGGAAGAAAGAAAGGGCTGAACGAAGGAACAGGAAGAAGGAACAGGTTCAACCAAAGAGGAACAAAGTATCAACAAAAGCTATGGTTGCAGCCTGGGGAGAAACATCAGACGAGGACTCAGAGGATGAAGCTGGAGATAAACAGGCTCTTATGGCCATCGGAGAATCAGATGATGAATAAGAGGTAAGTATTCTTCATCTCAAAGACAAGATTAAATTTCTGTCTAAAGAAAGGCTGGCTGAGCTATTACTAGACTTCATTGATGAGTCTAAGATAATTAACAATGAGAAGGAAGATCTGTCTAGAGAATGTGTGATCCTAAAAGCAAAATGCAAAAGTCTAGAGTCTAGGTCTAATGAGAGTGATAGCAAAAATGTTGAGTTAAAGAACCAGGTTCTTCAACTTGACACTAGTGTCCTAGAACTTAGGCCTGAAAACTTAAAATTGAAACTAGGAACAGGAAAAATGAAGGATGAGTTGTATACGAAAGATGAATTGATTAAAGTCCTAAAAGAAGATCTAGGAAAAGTGAAACATGAACTAGACAGAACTTGCAAATGGAACAAGGCTTCTGATGCACTTTCTTGGTTGCAAGAGCACCACAGTAGAATCAAAAGAGGACTTGGCTATGGGACTCAAGCACCAAAGTGGGACCCTAAAAGCAAGTACCTCATACTTCCTGATAATATAATATGCACACACTGTGGAAAGACTAGTCATTACAAAAATGAATGTATGCAAAAGTAAAGGCCAGTCAAAAGAACAAAGCCTTTCTTTAGGAAAAAAATAAGCTGCCTGGGTGGGCAAGAAAGAATTTGATTCATCCTTTTGCCTATAGAAAGGGATCCAAACTAGTTTGGGTTCCTAAGACTAACCCCTGATTTCTTTTTGCAGGTCCAAGTGAAAGGAAGTAGCCAAATATGGTATATGGATAGTGGCTGCTCAAAACGTATGACTGGGAACAAGGACCAGTTCCTTTCACTTGAGGACTTAAAAGGAGGTAATGTCTCCTTTGGTAATGGAAAGAAAGGTGAGATCATTGGGGTTGGAAAGGTAGGAAAGACAGACTCTCACTTCATTGAGAATGTCTACTTGATAGATGGCTTGAAATATAGCCTGATTAGTGTGTCACAACTGTGTGACAGAGGTAACCTGGTAGCATTCACCTCTACTAAATGCTTTGTGATAAATCTTACCACTGACAAGGTTGTTTTGCAGGGAAAGAGAGTTAACAATATGTACATTGTAGATTTGTCCACTCGCTCAGAAAATGAAATCACTTGCCTAAGTGTGTTGGTTAATGATCCCCTCCTGTGGCGAAAAGACTTGGTCATGCCAGTCTGAATCAGCTAAACAAATTAGTCTCTAAGGACTTGGTGATAGGGTTACCCAACATCAAGTTCAAGGAAGACAAAGTTTGTGAGGCAAGCGCAAGGGGGAAGCAGGTAAGATCATCGTTCAAGAGCAAGAAAATGGTAAGCACAACCAAGTCGTTGGAACTGGTCCATATGGATCTCTGTGGTCCAATGAGAACCATGAGCAGAGGTGGAAAGAAATATGTAATAGTTCTTGTTGATGACTATTCTAGATTTACCTGGGTTCTATTTCTAACTTCCGAAGATGAAGCATTTGACATGTTTATTGCATTTGTTAGAAAAACTCAAAAACAATTAGGAAATCAACTTGCATCCATTAGGTCTGATCATGGAACTGAATTTGAAAACTCCAAGTTTGCCGAATTCTGTGATGAAAATGGTATAGATCATAATTTCTCTGCCCCTAGAACTCCTCAACAAAATTGAGTAGTTGAAAGAAAGAATAGGACTCTTGAGGACATGGCTAGGACCATGCTACTTTCTAGCAAACTGCCTCACAGCTTCTGGGCAGAGGCTGTAAACACTGCATGCTACATAATCAATAGATGCATGACTAGACCTCTTGTAGAGAAGACTCCCTATGAGTTACTTAAAGGGACAAAACCAAACATATCCCATCTTAGGGCATTTGGTTGTAAGTTCTATGTGCACAATAATGGAAAAGACTCCCTAGG
>NW_017670928.1:375158-404515 GCF_001879085.1 Nicotiana attenuata
GACGGGATTTTCAGTTATTTTTCATTTTTCAAGACCCCAAAAACATAAGAGGCTATTTTTCTAACTCATTTTCTTCACTCCTTAACATCTTTTAACATGATTTCAACTCAAAATAAATGATTTTCATGGGGGAAATTGAGTGGTTTGGGTAGAACCTAGGTTTTTAAAAAATTGGGTATTTGGACCTCTATTTGAGGTCCGATATCAAAACAAATTATATATTTGCGTTCGTGAGGGAATGGGTAATCGGGTTTTGGTTGGAACCTCGGGTTTTGACCATGTGGGCCCGGGGGCGATTTTGACTTTTTGGGTAAAACTTTGGGAACTTCATTTTCATGCATTTAAATTGATTCACTTACCATTTATTGATGTAATTAAGTAACTTATGACTAGATACGGGCGAATTGGCGGTGGAATCAAGGGGTAAAGCTATAATTGAAACTTGAGTTGTGTTCGAGGCATCGAGGTAAGTGTTCGGTCTAACCTTAGCTTGAGGGATTAGGAGTTGTGTCCTATTTGCTATATGCTTCTTGTTGAGTACGACGTATAGGCATGGTGACGAGTATCTATGCGTTGGTGTCTGATGTGTCGGAGAATTTCGGCACATTTCAATACTAATTGCTTAGATTTTAGCTTGTTTTAATGCAATTATCTCTGTTACTTATGTAGTTTTGTTGTTTCTACAGGGCATAAAGACTGAGGATCCAAGAACATGGAAATGGAAGGAAAAAGACAAGAAAAGAGCAAAATATAGCAAGAAAGCTGGTCTGCGACTCACTATGCGATCGCAGATCAGACATGCGAGCCGCAGAGTGGACGCCAAATCGCAGACACAAACAGAGTCCTGGGCTAAATTTCAAGTCAAGAATGCGGTCCACTATGCGACCGCAGAACCAACATGCTAGCCGTAGAGTCAACCGCAAACCAACCATGAAGGTCACTGAATGATGAAAATGCGACGCAAAATGCGATCGCATTTCTTCAATGCGATCCGCACAACCAGAATGCGATGAAGACATGTCAACTAGGGTTCCATTCATTGTTGGGGAAGATCAAAATGCGGACCGCATACGTGATCTGCGACACGAATGCGGTCGCATATCAGACCTGCAAGGGCATTTTTGTCCGCTTTCTGTCCCGATTTTGATCCCACTAATAATAGTTTTATGATGTCTTTGTGGGCTCATCTTGTCTGATCTTTGCACTACATTCCAAGACATTAATATTCCTCACTTTTGGAAGCTTTTGGGTGAAGATTCTCTACTTTGTAAGCTTTTATGACATTAAATACTCTTTGGATTTTGTATTGTAGCATGAGTAGCTAACTTTAAATACTAAGGTTGTGGACCCTAAATGGGTGTTATGTTAATGGGTGTTAAACATTGAATATATATATAATGGTTGGTTGATATTTATTTATTTCTTGTGCTTCATTTATTGTTGGTGGTTGCAAACATTAACAAGTGCCATTAAATTCTACTTTGCTTGGGAAAGTGGGTTAGAATTTGGTAGAAGTAAATATCAAAGACTCAAGGCTTTAAACCTTGTTTAATAAAATCGCTTAGGGATATGTGGGTTTTATTTGGCATATATTGATTGTTATTAATTGCAACTCTTTTACATTTGGAAAAATTATAAAGAGGAAATACTATCCAACTATTGGGAATATTGGGTAGTCGCTTAGATATCATTTGCATATCAAAAGGGCCGACCATTAGAAATATATCATATTAACACCGATAGCATTACATTTCATAAAAAGGGGACACAACCTTGGTTTCTTTAATCCAAATCATTCACACTCTTAATATTCCAACTAGTTGTTACTTCAAACAAACTCAATTCGTACTCTTGTCACTATTAATTCACACTATTGTTACCATTAACTGGATAGAATTACGACTTTAGTCGAGCAACACACTATTCTAGTAACCTTTTCACACATATTCCCTTTGAAATTTGACCCCAACCTTGTTGGGTTATGATATTTGACATCGACCGCCTTACACAATTTATAAAAGTGTAATTTGAGCGTATCAAATTTTGGCGCCGTTGCCGGGGAATACGGTTTTGAAATTACTATTTAGTGTGTGCTTTACTTTACGTCTTATTCTATTCCATCACTCTTCGCTTGATGTGCTTGGTGTTGATAGGAAAACATGTCTGACTACGAGGAAGAAGTGGAAGAAAATCCTTTTGCGGACATAGATGAGTACATTGATGATACAAATGCTATTGTACCTCCGGCTATTGGTGCCTCAACTTTCAAAGTGGAACATGGTCTAATCCTAATGCTTAAAGCGGAGGGGTTTTTCAGGAATTCTACTGATGATGATCCAACACAACATCTTAGGAACTTCTTGGGAGTGTGTGCTATGCATAAGCAAAACAATGTCTCAGATGATGCCCTAAGGTTGAGGGTCTTCAAGTACTCACTAGCTGGAGACGCAAGGAGGTGGCTTCAAAATTTGCCACCAAATTCCATTCGGTCTTGGCCCGAACTTGTCCGGGCATTTCTAGCAAAATGGTTCCCACAGAGCAAGAAATCTGAGCTTCGAGATAAGATTTTCTTCTTCAAGCAACAACCAGGGGAACACCTACATGAGGCATGGGATCGATTCAAATTATATTTGGTGAGGTCTCCAAATCATGGTTTTCCAGATTCCATCTTGCTAGAGAAATTTTATATGGGTTTGGATCCTATGAACCAAGCTATAGCGAAGAATGCGGCGGACGGATCGTTTATGGACAAGTCTTTTGCAAGAGTTACGCAAAACTTGACAAGATGGCAAAACACAATCAAGCTTGGCATTCTGAGGATACTTCGGGCGGAGTTGCATATGGTTCTCCTTCCTTGACCAACTTGATCAAGGAGAATCAAGAGAGGGACCAAATAATTGCAGGGTTGGCCAAAAATGTAAATGTGTTGACAAAAATGTTCACGGAAAATCAAACAAAAAAGGTGAATGTAGTCGAGGATGTGCAACCCATCTTCAATGAAGAGTTTGAAGAAGCTAATTACATCAACAACCCTCAAGGAGGGTATCAAAGACAACATTATCAGGGTCAAGGGCAACAAAGTCAATAGAGGCCAAACCCGCAAGGGCAAGGCAACCAACAATGGAGACATGACCAAGGTGGCTCAAACCAAGGGAATTTGAATAACAACAACAACTTTTCTAACCGGAGTTCAAACCCCTATGTTCCTCCAAAGGGTCAATATTCGAACCAAGGGTCCTCTAGTGAATCTAAGTTGGAAGCTATGCTTGAGCGAGTGTTGCAAAATCAAGAAAAATCCGATGCTTCCATGAGGAACATGACCGAGGTTGTTGGATCTCATACCGCCTCCATCCAAAAATTGGAGATGCAAATGAGAGACCTCTCCAAAGAGCAAAATCCAAAACAAAAGGGAACACTCCCTAGTGACACGGTTGCAAATCCAAGAGGTAGTGGGAGTGGCCCAACTTCTCACATCATGGCGATCACTACTAGGAGTGGGAAAGTGCTACACAGAGAGGGTGAACAAACGGTTGAAGAAGAAGAGTCCGAACAAAGGGTTGAGGTTGAAGAGCCAATTGTTGTCGAGGTTGAAAAGATTCCGGAGGAGTTGAAAGTGCAAAAAGAGAACCGGGAAGAGGTGAAGGAAAAAGTGAAAGAGACACCAAAAGCTCTTCCACCTATTCCTAGACCTCCTCCCCCATTTCCTCAAAGGCTCGCAAGAAAGATTGATGATAGCAAACTTGAAAAATTCTACGACATCCTCAAGCAATTAACGGTGAATATTCCTTTTGTGGAAGCTTTTCAAGAGATGCCGGGGTTTGCTAAATATTTGAAGGATTTGATCACCAAGAAGAGGACCACAAAGAATGAGGTGGTAAACATGACTCACCGGGTTAGCTCTATTATTGCCACAACCCTTGTCCAAAAGAAAGAGGACCCGGGAGCCTTTACTATTCCATGCACTATCGGGGCGCGTGAATTTGCAAGAGCCCTTTGTGACAATGGGGCTAGCATCAACTTGATGCCACTTGCCATTTATAAGCAAGCGGGATTAGGCATGCCAAGGCCAACAAGCATGAGATTACAAATGGCCGATCGTTCCATTAAGCGACCGGTAGGAATTGTTGATGATGTGATTGTGAAAGTTGGAAAATTCCATTTGCCCGCCGACTTTGTAATTCTTGATTGTGCGGTTGATAAAGAAATACCTATCATTTTGGGAGACCATTCCTAGCCACAGGAAGAGCACTCATGGATTCGGAGCGGAACGAAATCAAATTCCGGGTGAATGATGAAGAAGTCACATTTCAAGTGAGCAAGGGTATGAAGTTACCCCATGAGTATGAGAGCATTTCAGTGATAGATGTTGTTGATGAGGTGGAAGATGCCGTCGAATTGAAAATGGAAGAACAATTCCTTGGTGAGGCATTGGCGGCAATCTTGGTAAATTTTGATGGTGAAGACATGGATGGGTACATGGAGTCGGTAAATGCATTGGAGGGTCTTGGATCCTACACCTATACTCCGGCAAAGCTTTCTCTTGACTTGGAGAATAGGGCCACACCTCCCGCCAATCCATCAATCATTGAGCCACCACAACTAGAGCTCAAGCCACTCCCCCCGCACCTAAGGTATAAATTTCTTGGATCTAATGATACTTTACCCGTAATTGTTTCTTCTTTGTTAAATGATTTGCAGGTAGAGCAATAATTGGAAGTCTTGAAGGAGCATAGGCAAGCCATTGGATGGACAATTGCAGACATCCGAGGGATTCCCGCGGGAATTTGTGAACACAAGATCCAATTGGAGAGTGACACGAAGCCAAGTGTGGAGCATTAACGACGGTTGAACCCGTCAATGCAAGAGGTGGTAAAAAAAGAAATCATCAAGTGGTTGGATGCCGGGGTGGTCTACCCTATTGCCGATAGTTCTTGGGTGAGCCCGGTGCAATGTGTACCGAAAAAGGGAGGCATGACCGTAATTGAAAATGATAAAAATGAGCTCATCCCAACAAGAACGGTGACCGGTTGGAGGGTGTGTATGGATTACCGGAAGCTCAATAGTGCAACATGCAAAGACCATTTCCCTATGCCTTTTATTGATCAAATGCTTGATCGGCTAGCGGGAAGGTCATTCTATTGTTTCCTTGACGGATATTCCGGCTACAACCAAATCAACATCGCATTGGAGGATCAAGAGAAAACAACATTCACTTGTCCCTATGGAACTTTTGCCTTTAGTCGGATGCCATTTGGTTTGTGCAATGCTCCGGCTACTTTTCAAAGATGCATGATGTCCATTTTCTCCGACATGGTGGAGGATTTTCTAGAGGTCTTCATGGATGACTTCTCGGTAGTAGGTGACTCTTTTGAGCATTGTCTTAACAATCTTAGACAAGTGCTTAAGAGATGTGAGGAAACCAACCTTGTGCTAAATTGGGAGAAATGCCATTTCATGGTGGATGAAGGCATCGTATTGGGGCATAAAATTTCAAAGCATGGCATTGAGGTTGACCGGGCTAAGATCGAGATTATTTCCAAGCTTCCTCCACCTACTTCTGTAAAGGGTGTTCGAAGTTTCTTGGGGCATGCCGGATTTTATAGGCGGTTCATCAAGGATTTTTCCAAAATTGCAAATCCTATGTGCAAACTCCTTGAGAAAGACGCCAAATTTGTGTTTGATGAAAAATGCCTCAAATTGTTTGATGAATTAAAGCTCAGGCTCACCACGTCACCTATTATTGTCACACCCGATTGGTCTCTTCCTTTCGAGCTCATGTGTGACGCTAGTGGTGTAGCTATTGGAGCAATGCTTGGACAACGTCACAACAAGGTTCTCCACCCGGTCTATTATGCAAGCAAGACACTCAACGGGGCGCAAATGAATTACACGGTGACTGAACAGGAGCTTCTTGCCATTGTTTATGCCTTTGAGAAATTCCGGGCTTATTTGTTGGGATCCAAAGTGATAGTGTATACGGATCATGCTGCTCTTCGCTATCTTATGGGAAAGAAGGATGCAAAGCCACGGTTGATTCGATGGGTTTTATTGCTGCAAAAGTTTGACTTCGAGGTCAAGGATCGGAAGGGAACTCAAAATCAAGTAGCGGATCAATTACCAAGGCTCGAGGAAGCAGGGACCAAGGGGAGATCTTGAAATCAATGATGCATTCCCGGATGAACATATCTTGGCACTATCTAGCACTTTTGCTCCATGGTATGCCGACATTGCTAACTATTTGGTGAGTGACCTTATTCCGGAGGGGTTGGAGTCTTATCAAAAGAAGAAGTTCTTGAGAGATTGTCGGCAATATTATTGGGAAGAGCCATACTTGTTCCGTGTTTGTGCCGACAACATCATCCGAAGATGTGTTCCCGAAGAAGAAGTTATGCCTATTCTAAAAGCATGCCATGACTCGCCGGTTGGGGGTCATCATGGGGGAAATTGAACGGCGGCCAAGGTACTTGAATGTGGTTACTATTGGCCGACAATCTATCATGATGCCAATCAAATTGTCAAAGCTTGTGACCAATGTCAAAGGCAAGGATCAATCTCCAAGAGGCATGAAATGCCTATGAACTTTGTGATGGAGATAGAAATCTTCGATGTGTGGGGCATCGACTTTATGGGTCCATTTGTGAGCTCTTATGGGATGAAATATATCTTGGTAGCTGTGGACTATGTGTCAAAATGGGTTGAGGCAATTGCTTTGCCTAACAATGAGGCAAGAAGTGTGACCGCGTTCTTGAAGAAAAACATATTCACTCGGTTTGGCACACCTAGGGCCATTCTTAGTGATGGTGGGTCTCACTTTTGTAACAAGGCTTTCACGGGGCTGCTAGAAAAGTATGGCGTCAAGCACAAGGTGGCCACAACTTATCATCCCCAATCTAGTGGTCAAGTTGAGGTTTCCAATCGGGAGATTAAGAACATTCTAGCAAAAACTGTTAATGCAAACAGGACAGACTGGTCAAGGAAGTTAGATGATGCATTGTGGGCATACCGCATGGCGTACAAAACTCCTATTGGTACATCTCCATATCGGTTAGTCTTCGGCAAAGCTTGTCATCTACCTGTAGAATTGGAACACAAAGCTATGTGGGCTCTAAAAAGGCTGAACTTGGATTGGGGTGAAGCTGCAAATTTGAGGTTGACACAACTCAATGAAATGGAGGAATTCCGTTTCCATGCTTATGAAAGTGCAGCTGTGTGCAAAGAACGGATGAAGTTTGTCCATGACAAGAAGATCTTGAAAAGAGAGTTCAAGACGGGTGATTTGGTCTTGCTCTTTAACTCAAGGCTCAAATTATTTCCGGGAAAGCTTAAATCAAAATGGTCCGGTCCATTCAAAGTGGTCAATGTCTCTCCTTATGGAGCGGTGGAATTAGAATCAACAGATGGGTCCCGGACATTCAAGGTAAATGGCCAACGCATCAAGCACTACTTGGGCACTGATAGAGAGAAACATTTGGTGGAGCAGCTGGCTCTCAAAGATGGTCCATGTCCGACCATTGAATGAAACCAAAGGAACCTCAACTTCGTCGTGCCGCGATATTAAATCAAGCGCTTCATGGGAGGCAACCCATGTGTGGTAACACTCTTTTATTCTTAGAATTTTTAGTTTTTGATAGATAGATTTACTTGAGCAATTTAAAATGTGTGTTAGAATGCAGGGGGTTCAAAAGATCACAGCACTTGGTAGGGATGCATAAAAAAAGGAAGAAAAACCACCATGTGAAGTTTGCTGCACAGATGCAGAAAGTTTGGTTCAAATTGGGGTGAAAATGCGATGAGGTGGTGCACTCTGCGGATCGCATTTCACCTATGCGACCGCATTGTGCACCGCATTTGTCACCCTTCCGCTGGTCCCTTAACCTCACCACATAACACACATGCGGTCGCATTGCGTGTTATGCGGTGCCTTACCTATCGCAGAGTTGACAAGGTAAGTAACCGCACTTCTCTCGTCTTTCACTCAGTTAAAACAAAACAAAAAAAAAAAACAAAAAAAAACAAAAAGGGGGTAACACCAAAGAGAACAAAGAAAACAAAACGAAAAAGAAAAAAACAAAAAAGGGGAAAAACACGAACAACAATCGAACCGTTCAAGCTCAAATTGTTCAAGACCTAAGGATTTGCTTTGTTCCACTCATACAACCTTGCTGGTATGTGCCCGTTCCTCCCTCGTCTTGTTTACGATTCCCACTGTGTAGTTGATGATTCTCATTCATCCCTGTTGCAAAAATGTGTTATATGATGCTATGTGTAGTTATTTCTCCATATTTAATTGATCCTGGGTTGAAAATGATTTGGGGAAATGGGTAGAAAGAAATAGGTCCGCCATTGTTGAAAGCTTGGTAGCACCATTGAAGACGAAGGCATCTGCGGCTCGCATAGTGAAAATGCGGTCCGCATTTTGGCCGCAAAATTGAACCCTAAGTCTTCTGATGAAGACGGTGAAATGCGGTGAGTATGAGGTCGCATAATTGAAATGCGGACTGCAAATCTACCGCAGAGTTGCACAGAACTCCCAGTTTTGAGCCTTGCTTTTTGCAGCTGTTCTGCGATCGCATTCTCTGCTTTGTGGTGGGTTATGCGATCGCATTGTGTAAACTATGTTTTGAGAAAGCCCATTCCGTGATGGTTATGAGGTCCGCATAATGGTTATGCGATCGCATAACCCATCGCAGAGTGAGAGCCATTTGAGATTAACATGTTTGCGGTGATTCTGCGGTCCGCATTATGGTTTTGCGACTGCAGAATCAGTTCGCATTTCTTCTTTTTCTTTGAATTTTGTCTGATTCCTCTCAGTACTGCTAATAATGTCACTTACAGTTCACCATTGTGCAGCTATGGCTCCAAAGAAACACTCATCTTCTGCATCAAAAAGGGCTTCCACTAGTCGCCAGACATCACAGGCAAAGCGTTTGCGGATAGAGGAAATTGTGCCAAGCCCCTCCCAGTCTGAGGAGGAGGAGCTCAGGCCCTCAGTCAATTTAGAGGCTGAGGAGAGAAGGAAATGAGGAGAAGACTTCCAACTCCGATTTGGGGTCGAGGGGTCCAGGCAACTATATAGAGAGGGACTGACCAAGCGCAACATCCTGGCCGAAAAACAATTGAGCTTGAACGGATTGAAAGACCAGTACCCCCATATACTGGAAAACATAAAAGCACGAAGATGGGAGTGCTTTGCCAAGCCACCCACTGAGTACAATGAGACCCTTGTGAGGGAATTCTATGCTTCCTATGCAGCCTCGAGGACAGCACACCACAAACGAAACAGAATCTTCACTGATACTGTCATGGTTCGGGGGGAGAGCGTGTGCTGCCACATTAACACCATAAATGAGTTATACTTCCCTGGTTGGAGAACAGGCACCGCTGAATACAATGCTAAATTCGCGAATAGGGAAAATGAACGTGGGTGGATTGCATCAGTAATAGCAAAGGGGACTCCCGCTTGGATCAACCCTCGGCACAAGATATATAAGGAGGATCTCACGAGAGAGGGTCGCTACTGGCTCAGTTTTGTTACTTCTCGGTTGATGCCAACTCGGAATGAAACTGAAATAGCCATTGAGAAGGCCCTTCTCATTGCCTGCATCATGACTGGTATTAAGATAGATGTTGGAGCGTTGATCTTCCAAGAAATAGGGATCCGGGCAACACAACATGCTACTTCACTTCCTTTCTCATGCCTGATCACCGCCCTTTGTAAAGCTGTGAAAGTTCCCCTCCTGCCACACTATGATAAAACCGGGAAGGACACAAGGGATATTGATATCACCCGTATCACTGATGCTGCTGCCCCACCACGGGCTCGGGTTCAGGATCCAGTTGATCTAGAGCACAGCGACTCCTAGACTCCGGTGGCTCCTCAGGTTACAGTGGTCTCCCCTTCCACTTTTGAGCCTACTTCTCAATCCACCATTGTCCAGCCTGCTATGGCCATTCCTGCTGTCTCAAAGCTTGGTCTCTTGGCTCAGCATGCCAATGCCAAGGTAGACCAGCTTTTGAAGACACTGCCCAATCTCATAAAGCAAGCAATGACTCCTATGCAATCCGCAGCGACAGCCCTCCAACAGCAACACTTAGTGTATGAGGATCGTTTGCAGCAACTTGAGTTGAGGGTGGAGAAGATAGAGCGGGGTGAAGTTAGTGGGCTGCGTAGCCTTAAGGAGGAGGTTGCTTCTATGAAGACCGAGCTCCAAAAGATGCAGAACTTGGAGTTCGATCTATCATCCCTCCTTCCCACAGATGGTAATCAGGTTATAGGCACAGCTGCTCTGGACTTGGGCCTTGACTTTTCGACACTTATGACTGACATTGCCCCTCCTATAGCTGGGTCTTCCCAACCTCCAGCCCTTCCTGTACGCATTGACATTTTCGATGAGGAGGGTTCCGAACGATCCACTGCGTCCGAGGATGAAGAGACAGATGAAGGTGAGGAAGAGGTGAGTTCTGGATTTTCAGATGATGATGGCCCTCAGGAGAAGGGCAAGCAGATTCTCACTCCGATTGTTGAGGAGGTGGAGCGAGTACAGCTCAAGATAGCAATGGAACAATCTCTAGCAGATTTGACCGCCACTGCAGATCCATCGGCCACTCAACCATCATTGGGCGAGGCTAGCAGCTCACAGGTCCCAACCCCAGTTATGGACCAGCCAGAGATTCCTCCTGCAGTTGTGATTCCTCCTCAGGCCGAGCCCTCAGTCTCAGTTCCAGCCTCGGAGAGTGACCCTCCTAGCACAGAGCAGGCTACTGAATCCCATAGCGCTTAGTGCGCCTCAGGGAGCCCCTTACACTCTTTGTTTTTGTTTTTCTGCATTGGGGGGGATGCATGATCTTAAGTTGGGGGTGGTAGCCTTGTGATGACATTTTGTTAGCCTTGTGATACTGGTATCTTTGTGACATTAGCAATGTGAGCACGTGATTTTTGCCCTATATGAATTACTCCCCAAAATTCAAACAAATAATTTTTCTTCCATTATTTTACACTTCTGTGAGTTTTGTGTTATTGTTTGCATTTTTATAAAATATACACATGACATTTGCATTTAGGATCTAGTTTCATATTTTAGGATTAATTAAGGGTTAAGTGGTTTTTAGAACAAAATATAAAAAAAATAACAAAAATAGTCCAGTTTTGCATTTTTAATTGTTGAATTTGCCATGAAACAGTTTTTAAACATTTTTAGGAATTAGTTTAACTTTTAAATATATTAGGTCTTTATTTTTGCATTTTTATTAAGTCAGAAAATATAAAAAAATGAAAACAAAAACAAAATAAGAGATAAATAAAAGAAATAAAAGAAAAAACAATTAAAAAGAGAGTGGTCTTAGTAAATGCCCAAATTTGGGCCAAATTGGCTTAGCCCAAACGAAATCCAATACAAAAATCATTCCATGAACAAGCCCAAAGATGCCAATACCCGCCCCAGCCCAAACCATGACCCAAGTCTAGCCTCCACACCCTACCAAAACGACCCCGTTTCCTCCAATCTAATCACAGCCCTTGAATTTCTTCATCCAACGGATGAGAACTAACGAGGTTGCTTGCTATAAAATGGTTGGATAAGCACCTACCCCCATCCGTTCGTCTCTCATTACCCCACACTCAAACCCTAACCCTCACCGTCTTCCGCCGCGAACCGCCGCCGGAAATCGCCCACGGCGGCGGTGAAGCTCCAACTGCCTCCAAAATAACACCAAAGCTCCGCCTTGTCCTCCTCATGCCTATGCCACCACTGGTTTCCCTCGAAAGTCACCGGAACTCCTCGAATGTACCAAACCCTAGGCACCGCCACCACTCCTAGGCACCGCCACCACTGTGCACGGCGGCGCCGTTCCCAATCCCTACCAAATTTACACCCTAGGCTCGCCTATACCCCCACATCACTAATCCACGCTCCTTTCCCGTCAAAAGTTCCCCAAACTTCTCGAATCTCGAATCTAAAAAATCCGGAACCTGAGCGGGCATCGTTTCTTCTCTGTTTTCTCCACGAGTCTTAGGCGCAATTTCACTACGAGTTGATATCATTTGACTGTTCTTGACGAAGAATGGTCGATTGATATCATCCCGTGGTCGAAATGGGAAAGTCAGTCGTTGTTCGAAGTTTACAATTGGTAAGTCTTCTAGTTTGATTTTGTTTCCCTATTTTGTTCGTTTTTTTTAGTTATTTTGTGTTCTGAAAACTGTCGTTCTTCATTTAGGGTCGTTCTATTTCTTTTGCAAAATTCAGCCTGTTAGTTTAATTAGTATCTTTGATGTTGTTAATTCTTAGGATAGTTTTTCTTTTTTAATTTGTTAGTCGATGTTTGTCTACCATGAACTTTGGGTGTCTAGGGTTCTTTTGATCCATTTTGATTCATAGCTTGTTAGATGTACTCTCATTGTGCATTTTTATGTGTGTTTGATCTGTTTGAGGGCATTAGCTAGGACATTTTTCTGTTTGATCATACTTGTAGACATTTAGAATTTTAAGGGGGGAATGTAGTGATTATAAACTTAAGGGGTGTCAAAGGAAAGGTTAAAGGATAAATAATAGTTGACCCAAGGGCAATTTAGGGAATAGAGTTCAGGGAATTCGTTCATGATTGCATAAAACAAACCTTAGAAGTTTCTAGCAAGGGCTTTGATTTAATATTTTAGGTGCTAACTTGATAAAGAAGTCAGAAAAAGAGGGACTAAAAAAGAAAACTGAAAATCTGAGGGCTGCCCTCATTTTACCTATAAAAAGGCATGCCAATGCCTTAGAGAACAAGTTTGGAGCCTCCAAAAATTCCCTCTCATTGTCCACAAGTTTCAGATCTGAAATTTGAAATCCAAACTCCAAATCTTCAAAATCCAAAACAAAAAAGAAACAAAAAGCAATAAAAAATCCAAAAAAATTTACTGTTACACTAGTGTTCCTTAAGTCATTTTCAGGTTTCATCATTTAATTCAAGTCTCTAGCTCATATAGGATCCCAACTACTCGAATCTCCTTGTTTTGTTTGATATCTAAGGTATGAAGGCAATTCGAGTCATCTAGGCATTGGATCTGGGTAATTTGAGTCGACTGTGGGTCAGTAGTTGAATGTATTGCTTTCCTGCATTCATTTCTGGGCACTTTGATGCTGTTTTGGGTTGAAATATCAGTCTCGTTTGGTTTAAAACATTTCTGGAATCATTGAGTCATTCCTGGGTTAAAATTACTGCTGTGACTTGCTACTTGCTCATCTAACTGCTTGATCTGCTGCTGATCCTCATCTCTTCTGGTTGAATTTCAATTTCCAGGTACATAATCTAAAGCTGATCTGCTGTATTTTCTCAAGCAAACACGGGAATAAAAGTGATGTTTGATCTTTGCTAAAGTTGCGTTGTGTCATTAGCCTCCTATATTTCGAAGTAGTTGCATAAGTTCGATAGTTATATCCTTTGTATTTTAAGATGAGAACTGGACCGGACTGGAATGTATAATTAAGGACTATTTTTGGAATTGTTTGCACTGTCATGGATAGGCTGTATAATTGAACTGTAGAGCTGAGTTTAGTTGTAGATTACGATAGCTCGTAGGTTGGTTATGATGTTTATTTTGACTGTTTCGAACTGCCAGGATAGTGCTTTGATTTTAGAATGACCTGATATAGTGTTCAATGATAATCGAATTAGCTAGATAAAAATAATTGTTCAGGTTTCAGGTCCAGCGAAATGGCAAATGTGCTCATATAGATAAACTTGTTATTAGCTGTCAGGTTTAGCATACTGATTCAGCAAAATATGAAAAAATCACATTCCGACAATACAGGAACCTTGAGTTCGATGTTAGGCCATTCAGTGTTGTTTGTTTGAAGGATTTCACTAATTTAAATCTGAAGAGCAAATTTAGAATCAACTTGATAATTGTATTGGATTTGAATATTTCTGCTTATTATTCCATTTGACAGGTCCAATTGTTTGATGTTTTTTTTTGTTTTTTAATTCTGTTTGGGCTTACTCATAAGCCCAAGGCTGGGTATCCCACACCACTTGTGCTGAGCCCCAACATGCTGATGCCAGGCCTAATCCCAGGCCTGCTTGTTCTACCCAATAGGGCTTGCCTCAAGGCCCGAAGGTTGATAGCAGCCACAAATGAATTATCTCACGCTTCTGGGCTCAACGATAAGGCCCACATAATCAGACTAAAATGTCACCTAGTCTTGAAAACAGTTAACCTTAGGATTGGACTGTATTTTAAAACCCAATGTGTTAAAAGTGTGAAATTCTTTTCTTTTTCAAGTTAAAATTCCCTAACACAAATTTGGGCCCTCGAGTTAGGTAGCGGGTCCAAACTAAAAGGCTTGCCCTTTTGTTTGAATCCGGACTTGAACTTGAAGCCCGAATTTTATAATATTAGGCAACTAGGTTTTTTAGAGACAATACATGCACATTTATGTGACCCAAATCCAAATCCCAACAAAGTCGAAATGTGTCAAAAATCGCGGGTGCATTTATGTGACGCGGTTCGAGACATGTTTTCGCGACATTGCACTTCTCTTAAAATAATAATAAAAGCGGTTCAAAGTTAAAAGCACATAGATTAAAACATGTACTAAAATCAAACCAATAAGCCAAATATGACAGCTGAGCGACCGTGCTAGAACCACGGAACCCGGAATGCCTAACACCTTCTCCCGGGTTAACAGAATTCCTTACTCGGATTTCTGGATCGCGGATTGTTAAAAAGAGTCATAATTTCCTCGGTTCGGGATTCAACGGTAACTTGGGACACCATTAATCTCCCAAGTGGCAACTCTGAAATCTTAATAATAAATCCCGTTCCGATTGTCCTTTAAGTGGAAAAACTCCTTTATGCCCTTGCGGGTGTAAGAAAAAGGAGGTGTGATAAGCAACTGCTGGACATATGTGTATTATTGTGTCCTTTGTATGTTAATATGGGTTCTGTACAGAAGTTGTGTTGTTTAGTTGTGAGCATGTTTATATTAGTGGTGTTGCTTAGTTTGTGAGCATGTTTATATTAGTGTTTCTGTGATTTAGATGCAGAAGTTATGGTACCCTTGTGAATATGATACCCTGATGCATATAAAAAAAATGAAAAAAAAGAACAAGTAGATAGTCATCCATCTTTAGTAATTAGCAATGAATTTCCTTTGATTTTTCTTCGCCAGGTTCTTTTCCAAGGGTGTAATAGTAGAACCAGGACAGTAGAATGAAATACCTTGACCTGTTTGGTGTAATTGTCTAGTCTCAAGCATGTGTGCCTGTATATAGCATATACCCTTCTAGAGAAAACTATCAACTGTGTGAACTTGAGGCTCGCTCTGTAGCTCTATGTTTACCTAGAGTTATACTTATACATATGATGAAAGCTTTGAGTTGCCAAGTGTTGACTCAAGGGCTTCAAACTATGTGAGCCAAACAGTTCGTGTGCCATGTGTGTGAGTTCTTTGGGGTATATAATTCTTGTGTTTACTTCTGCCATCTAGAACTTGCCCGGTTGGTCTTTCGATGCTTATAATAATTACACTTGGTTGGAGAGATGACCTTAGGCAGTCTTTGTGATCTTTCAAGCCAGTTAGCCTTTCAAGCCACCCATTGTGCAGTTAACATCCTTAGTCACCCCATTTGAGCCTTTAACCTTTTCTTTGGCTACCTCATTACAAACCTTTCCCTTTTTGTAAAATAATTCCCTCTGTTGAACCCGTCCGTCCTTGAACATTGCAAAAGTGGTAAGGTTGTACATTGAGTGTAGAATCATATACCTCAAAGTGTGTGTGCTAAATTATTCAAGCTCCAAAAAGAAAACATGTATAAAAAATAAAAATAAAAAGAGAAAAAATAAAGAAAAGGGTAGAAAGAGAGAAATCTTTGTATATATATAAATTATGGAGCCGTGAAGGAAATGAGAGAGGTATTTAAGGTGGTTCTACATTGGGAACTAAATGCCAATGAGGCTTTGTGGGTTGAAAAGGAACATAGTGCAAAAGAATGAAAAATGTGAGTTGTGTTCAAGGAGGGTGAAGTCACTTGTATCCAAATGCTTATCCTACCCTTCCCCGAACCTACATTACAAGCTTAAAAAGACCTTATGGGATCTCCAACCGAGCGTTCTTAAAATAAAGCGATGAATTAAAATAAGGGCAAGCCTATGGTATGGTATGTTGAAACATTTGAAACTTTTTCCGAGAATGAGTGTCTTTGTGAATTCGTCCCTTTTTGTTTTGTTGTCATTGTATATAGTGTGATTTTGGGACTTTCTTTCTAGTGAGGGCACATGAGCTGTAAGGTTGAATATAAGTTGAGCTTTGGAGTCAGATACAAGTGCACTCAGCTGAGGGTAGCACTTAGTCACCTTGTCGGAGGCTCAAAATTCACAAGTTGATTAGTTTTCCTTGTATATATTGGTTGGTTCAGGAAGGGTAAAACAATAGAAGTCACATGCTTGAAGTACTAACAACAAACACCACCCATGGTCATTTTTGGTTCATGTTCTGTAAATAGAGTCTAGAGTAGAATAGTGTCGTGTTAATTGCTTGAGGACAAGCAAGAGTTTTAGTTGGGGGTGTTGATGTGCCGGAGAATTTCGGCACATTTCAATACTAATTGCTTAGATTTTAGCTTGTTTTAATGCAATTATCTCCTTTACTAATGTAATTTTGGTATTTTTAGAGTACATAAGGACTAAGGACCCAGGAGCATGGAAATGAAAGCAAAAAAGACAAGAAAAGAGCAAAATGCAGCAAAAAGATGGTTCTGCGACGCATTATACGATCGCAGATCACATATGCGAGCCGCAAAATGAACACTCAGATCGCAGACAAAAACAGACTCCTGGGCAAATTTCAAGTCAAGAATTTCGGGCCACTATGCGACCGCAGAACCTGTCCGCGAGCCGCAAAGTGAACCGCAAACCAACCATGAAGGTTGCTGAAGGACGAATGTGCGATGCAAAATGCGATCGCGTTTCTGCAATGCGAACCGCAGAGCTGGAATGCGATGAAGATGTGAAAACTAGGGTTTCAGTCTGCGATGGAGACGTCCAAAATGCGGACCGCATGTCACTTATGCGACGAGAATGCGACCGCATTTCTGACCTGAAAGGGTATTTTTGTCCGTTTTCTGTCACGATTTTCAGTCCACTATAAATAGCTTTATGATGTTTTTGTGGGCTCATCTTGTCTGGTTTTTGAGCTACATTCCAAGACTTTAATACTCATCACTTTTGGAGTCTTTTGGGGTCAAGAATATTCGCTTTGTAAGCTTTATGGCTTTTATTATTCTCTTGCTTTTGTATTTTAGTATGAGTAGCTAACTCTAAATACTTAGGTTGTGGCCCCTAAATGGGTGTTATGTTAATGGGTGTTTAACATTGCATATATATATATAATGGTTGGTTGATATTTATTTATTTCTCGTACTTCATTTATTGTTGGTGGTTGCAAACATTAACAAGTGCCATTAAATTCTACTTTGCTTGGGAAAGTGGGTTAGAATTTGGTAGAAGTAAATATCAAAGACTCAAGGCTTTAAACCTTGTTTAATAAAATCGCTTAGGGATAAGTGGGTTTTATTTGGCATGTATTGATTGTTATTAATTGCAACTCTTTTACATTTGGAAAAATTATAAAGAGGAAATACTACCTAACTATTGGAAATATTGGCTAGTTACTTAGACATCATTTGCATATCAAAGGGACCAACCATTAGAAATATATCATATTAACATCGATAGCATTACATTTCATTAAAGGGGACACAACCTTGGTTTCTTTAATCCTATTAATTACACCTTCAATATTCCAATTAGTTGTTACTTCAAAACAAACTAAATTCATACTCTTGTCACTATTAATTCACACTCTTGTTACCGTTAACTGGATAGAATTACGACTTTAGTCGAGTAAGACTCTATTCTAGTAACCTTTTCACACCTATCCCCTGTGGGATTCGACCCCAAACTTGTTGGGTTATTATATTTGACATCGACCGCCTTACACAATTTATAAAAGTGTAATTTGAGCGTATCAGCCCCCGTGGCTCCGCCCGAACATACCGACAAGTTTGGAATCATAAAATGGACTCGCTCGAACCCTCGCAACGCTCGAACCCTCTGAACGCCCGAAACAACATTAAAACTAAGAATCACACCCTAAAACCAATTGATTCAAACTTATGAACTTCAAAAGTACTTCAATCTGCTTCTAATATGCCGAAACGTACTTATACTACTCGTAATGATACCAAATTTTGTGTGCAAGTCTTAAATGACATTACAGATCTATTCCCAGTCTCAAAATTCTGTTTGGACCTCAATATCACCAAAACCCGCTCTAAACAAAATTTAAAGAACTTCTAAAAACCTTCAAGAACCAACTTTCACTATTAGGCACCAAAATGCTCCTGGGTCAGCCAAAACCCAATCCGGGCATACGCCCAAGTCCTAAATCATCATACGAACCAATTGGAATCGTCAAATCCCGATTCCGAGGTCGTTTACTCAAAATGTTGACCGAAGTCAAACTTGACCTTTTGAGCCAACCTTAAGGAACCAAGAGTTCCGATTTTAACCCAAACTCTTCCAAATCCCGAACCAACCATCCCCGCAAGTCTTAAATGAGTAAAAGTAAGTACGGAAGTCTTATTTAGGGGAATGGGGTTCTAGAAAGCAAAACGACTAGTCAGATCGTTACAATATACCTGTAAGTAATATTTATACATCAATAAGTGTTAAGCGTTCAAATCTTTCATCGATGATTATGAAAGGTTGAATTGGATAATAACCCCTTCTTTATGTAGTATATGAAAATTAGGTAATAAGTTAAAAAAACTAAGGGAAAAGGTCCAAACATATCCATGTACTATTCAAAATTACTCGATCTTTTCTTTTCAATAAGATGTTAAAGCTATCTTCCTCATACGATAATGGTCCTTTCTTCACAATAGTATAATCATATCAAAGAGCTCTTCTTTCTTTTCCTGTTTAGTAAAATAAAACTTAGATAAAGGCTAAATTTGCAACAAGGAAACATTTATAAGATGTGAAAATAAATTAAGATGTTACATAAATAAAGAGAAAAGAGTAGAAGAAACTAATATATTCATCAAAATGATATATTTTATTGTTGCATTGTCCTTCTACTTTCCTGAAAACGATTCACATGTAAGAATATATTATCGAAATTTGCAGGAAGTATATTGTCAATAACATAATTGCAAGAACGCAACAAAGTAAAAGTATACATAGAATGAAAACTCACACAACTGTTGGTAAATATATGTTTAATTCCATCTTTCTGAATATATATAGGATATTGTCTGCAAGAGCAAAAATCAGATAATAATAAAGTTATAAGGTAAAATAGAATCACTGCAACTTATTTGGCATAGTTAATTGGACTTAGAATTTTAAAAAGACTAAAGGTGCATAAATGAAAATATAAATTCAAATTATAATAGTTACAAAAGTCTAAGAATATAAAACATAAGTAACTTCGTCAGGAAAATGGCTATTTTCATGACGACACCGAAAAAAAGTTAATAACTCTTGAAATCAATACCATGGATAAGATCAATTATCTGATATTATTGAAGAATTATTCAATACACAGAGAAGATGCCATGAATATCTGAAATATTATGATAAAATATGATCCTCGTAGTTCTTATTCACCTGGTGTCACGATCCATTTTCCACAATAGGTCATGATGGCGCCCGACATCATTGTCAGGCCAGCCAACGCGGAAAATACAATTAAGTTCTCATTTTACTTTTACCCAAAAATAAATATAACAAATTCTCAAATTAAAGTTATGACCAGAAGCGATCAATAATGTATCAAAATGATTATTAAAGTCATAAAATAGTACAACACCAAAAAAAATGATACCGTCTACTAATGTGTGTGCCAAGACCCGGTGTCACAAGTAATGGGCAAGTAGAATGTACAAAATAATAAACTATCCTACTGTCCGAGATAGAATAGACAACAAAAGTAAGGAAAAGACTCCATCAAGCTGCCGAACGCCACAGGAAAGGAGCAGCTCACCGTGGAAGTCTCGGACTATGAATCAGGGGCGCGCACCAAACTGATAGTCAGATGTACCTGCCTCAGACCCTGTACAATTAAGTACAGAAGCGTAGTATGAGTACATAAACAATATGTATCCAATAAGTATCCCGTCTAATCTCGATGAAGTAGAGACGAGAGGTCGACTTGACACTTACTAGGGTCAAATAATATAATAAGGTGTTCTGCTAGGCATGATAATCACAAATAATCAACAGTATGTAACAAGAGATAATAAGTCATGTCCCTAGCAATTTGGCAGTTAACCGTACACATTTCAAATATTTAACAGAATAAGCCATGGGTAAGACTTCACACATATATATGTCATGCGCACGTTATGCCGAGGTCGACGACCCGATCCAACAGAAAAATAACTGTGCACTGCCAGAGGGTCGAATGGCGTGAACCATAGATGCATCTATTTCTACCGAGGCGATCGGCCTGATCCACAAATATCAATTTAATTCAAGGAAACACATGAATGCACATTTATTTTCGAGATAATTCATACGAGTGTCCAATGAAGGTACATTCGCTTATTTCTTTTCAAGTCTCCAGCATATCCTAAGTGATCACATTAGCAAGAAAATATGGAAACAATTACGATATAGCATGATACGGGCCCTAAACTACCCGGACAATCAACATAATAGTAGCTACGCACGGACTCTCGTCACCTGGTGCGTACGTAGCCCCCGCATTTAATAACAAATTGCTCAATTATTATACCTATGGGGACAATTCCCTCTTACAAGGTTAGAAAGGAGACTCACCTCGCTCCAAAATGCACTTCCAATTCAAAGAACGAGTCCAAGCCCTAAATTTGGAGCCGAATGATCCCAAACTAGTTAAACGAAGTAAGAACTAGTTACTATAGACTCACAAGACCGAATTCTAGCTATTTAAGAAATTTCCCGATCCTTAACACAAGTTTTCTAAAATCCGACCCCGGGCCCACATGCCCGGATTTCGAGATTTTTCGAAGGAGGTTGTTCTCTACATCCTAAGGATCAACAATATATAATTTCTAATTTATTCCATGGCCAATTTCGTGGTTAAATCTAACTTTTATTAAAACCCTAGGTCTTGCTCTAACCCCCTTGATTTTACCTAATTTCTAGTGTTTAATCTACCTAATGCGCAAGTATTAAACTAAGGATGGGTGGGATAAACTTACCTCACAATGCTAAGTGGAAATCTTCTCCCCAAAGCTCCCAAAATCACCAATGGAAAAGTGTATAAGTGATAAAAATGGCTTAGAACCCGTCTTTAATGAACCTCACTGGTTAAGTGATTTCCGCATCTGCGGTCCCGCATCTGCGAGAAGATGACCGCATCTGCGAAATGGGGAGAGAAGGCTGGGACCGCTTCTGCGGTCTAGATGCCGCATGTGCGGAGCCGCTTCTGCGGTTCCTGGCTTGGCTTGCCTGAGCCGCTTCTGCGATACAAAGACCGCATCTGCGGTCTCTCACCTGTGGTCCACCACCCGCAGGTGCGGTTATGACAGAAGCAGCAACCTTCAACACTTTTCCAAGTTTTCCACTTCACTCGAGCCTCGTTCGATTGACGCTCGGGGCTCCCGGGCCCCGCCCGAGCATACCGATAAGTCTGAAATCACGAGACGGACCTACTCGAACCTTCGGAACACCCGAAACAATGCTAAATCTAGGAATCACCCCCCAAAAACTAAATGAATCAAACTTATGAACTTCAAGTTCTTCATTTTCCTCCAACGGGCCAAAACGCCCTTAAACTACTCGGATTGACGCCAAATTTTGCGGGTAGGTCTTAAATGATATTTCGGACTTGTACCGGGCTTCGGAACCAACATACAAGCCCGATACCCATGAAATCAATCATTAGTTAGTTTCTTTAAATCCTTAATATTTTAGGTTAACAATTTCAAAAAAAAATTCATTACTCGGGCTAGGGACCTCGGAATTCGATTCCGGACATACGCCCAGGTCCCATATTTTCCCGCGGACCATCCGAGACCGTCAAAACACAAATTCGGGCCCGTTTGCCAAAAATGTTGACCAAAGTCAAACTTAGCCTTTTAAGAAAATCCTAAAGAGTTAAATGTGTGTATTTCAATCCAAACTCTTCTAAATCCCGAACCAACCATCCCCGCATGTCGTAAATTGGTTAAAGGGATCATGGAGAGTTTTATTTGGGGGAACGGGGTTCTAAAATGGCAAAAGACTGGTCGGGTCGTTACATCCTCCACCTCTTATACAAACGTTCGTCCTGGAACGGACATAGAAAGGTACCTGAAGTGCTGAATAGATGAGGGTATCTGCTCCGCATGTCCTCCTCGGACTCCCAGGTCGCCTCCTCGACTGGTTGGCCCCTCCATTGGACCCTCACTGCAGAAATCCTCTTGGACCTCAACTGACGATCCTGCCTATCAATGATAGCAACTGGCTCCTCCTCATAACCCAATCTCTCATCCAGCCGAATAGTATTAAAGTCTAACACATGGGATAGGTCGGGATGATACTTCTGAAGCATCGATACATGATAAACCGGATGAACTCCCGATAAGCTGGGGGGTAAAGCAAGCTCATAGGCAACCTCCCCAACTCGTCTCAACAACTCAAAGGGGCCAATAAACCTTGGGCTCAACTTGCCCTTCTTCCCGAACCTCATAATACCCTTCATTGGCGAGACTTTCAAGAGAACCTTCTCGCCAACCATGAAGGATACATCACGCGCCTTCTGATCCGCGTAACTCTTCTGTCTGGACTGAGCGGTGCGGAGCCTCTCTTGAATCAACTTTACCTTATCCAAGGCATCCTGTACCAAATTTGTACCATATAACTTAGCCTCACCAGGCTCAAACCACCCGATAGGAGAACGACAATGGCGACCATATAAAGCCTCGTATGGAGCCATCTCTATGCTGGACTGCTAGCTGTTGTTGTATGCAAATTCCTCCAAGGGCAAGAACTGGTCCCACTGCCCTCCAAAGTCAATCACACAGGCTCTAAGCATATCCTCCAAAATCTGAATCGTCTGCTCGGACTATCCGTCGGTCTGAGGATGGAATGCTGTGCTAAGCTCTACGCGGGTTCCCAACTCACTCTGAACGGCTCTCCAGAAATGGGAAGTGAACTGAGGGCCTCTGTCTAATATAATGGAAACAGGCACACCGTGCAATCGGACTATCTCCCGAATATAAATCTGAGCATACCTCTCCGCCGTATAAGTAGTCGCCACTGGAATGAAGTGGGCCGACTTGGTCAATCTATCAACGATGACCCATACTGAATCAAACTTCCGCAAGGTCCACGGCAACCCAACTACGAAATCCATGGTAATGCGCTCCCACTTCCATTCTGGTATTGGCATCTGCTGAAGTAGGCCACCCGGTCTCTGATGTTCATTCTTGACCTGCTGGCAATTCAAACACCTAGCCACACACTCCACTATGTCTTTCTTCATCCTCCGCCACCAGTAATGCTGCCTCAAGTCACGATACATCTTCGTACCCCTCAGGTGGATGGAATACCGCGAACTGTGTGCCTCCTCTAGTATCCTCTCCCTCAAACCATCAACATTAGGAACACATAGACGACCCTGGAGCCGCAAAACACCATCCTCGCCAATAGAAACCTCCTTGGCACCTCCCTGAAGCACCGTCTCTCTGAGAACCGCCAAATGTGGATCATCGCATTGTCGGGCCTTTATCTCCCCCAGTAATGAAGACTGAGCAACCATACACGCAAGAACCCGGCTGGGCTCCGAAATGTCCCACCTCACTACTCTATTAGCCAAGACTGAATGTCCCAAGCTAGTGGCCTCTCCTCTGCTGGAATGAATGCCAAGCTACCCATACTCTCTGCCTTCCTGCTTAAGACATCCGTGACCACGTTCGCCTTTCCCGGATGATAAAGAATGGTGATGTCATAATCCTTCAGTAACTCAAGCCACCTACGCTGCCTCAAATTAAGATCCCTCTGCTTGAACAAATGCTGCAAGCTGCGATGATCGGTATAAACCTCACATGAAGCTCCGTACAGGTAGTGTCTCCATATCTTAAGAGCATGAACAATCGCCGCCAACTCCAGATCGTGCACACGATAATTTTTCTCATGAATTTTCAGCTGACGGGAGGCATATGCAATAACTCGCCCCTCCTGCATCAATACACAACCCAAGCCAACGCGCGTAGAGTCGCAATACACTGTATGCATCCTTGAACCGGAAGGCAACACAAGAACTGGTGCTGTAGTCAAGGCTGTCTTGAGCTTTTGGAAGCTCGCCTAACAATCATCGGACCAATGGAAAGGAGCACCCTTCTGGGTCAATCTAGTCAGAGGTGACGCAATAGATGAAAAGCCCTTCACGAATCGCCTGTAATAACCTGCTAACCCCAGGAAACTCCTGATCTCGGTCACCGAAGTAGGGCATGGCCAACTCCGAACTGCCTCAATCTTCTTGGGATCCACCTTAATACCCACTCCTGATACAATATGTCCCAAGAATGCCATTGACTCTAGCCAAACTCGCACTCGGGGTAATTTCGGATGGTTAACGAGAGATTTTGAGTTGGTTTTGCAGCTGAAGTTTTATGGCTGCTATCATAACCACATCTGCGGTTGGGAGGCCACATGTGCGACTCCCGCAGATGCGGAAGCAAGCCGCAGAAGCGGCCAATAGGTGAGTCAGGCGGAGCCGCAGAAGCGGGCACCTGGACGCATCTGCGATGGCACAGGTGCGATAGAGTGACCGCAGGTGCGGTCCAGGCCTTTAAGTAAAAATCCGCAGGTACGGTGGGTTAGGCCGTGGAAGCAGGCCCACAGAAGCGTAAAATGGACCGCAGGTGCGGTATCCCTGGGTCAGAGAGTATATATTCCACCCTTCGCGATTTTCAGACCTTCTTCACATTTTTTAAAGGTTTTGGAGCTTTTTGGGGGATTTTGATGAGGGAATCAGAGGGAAATTCATTGAGGTAAGAATTTTGAACATAAAACTCGTTCCTATGGTGTTATTTCATTGATTAGCCTTGAAATTTATGGAAAATTGTGGATAAATATTGAAGAAACTAGGGCTTGGTTAATTGGAGAGTTTGAGTGGTGATTTGAGGGACCATTTGAGGTCCAATTTTGGTATTCTTGGTATGGCTAAACTCGTGAGAGTGTGAGGATTCCGAATTTGTAAATTTTTCCTGATTCCGAGATGTGGGCCCGGGGGGCGTTTTGGTCATTTTTCCTAATTTTGCGTATTAGTTTAGAATTAATTAGAATCAGTTACTTGAAGTTTTATTTACATTATGCAATTGATTTGAATAGATTTGGGCCATTTGGAGTCGAGTACTCGTGGCAAGAGCGTGGTGTTGGGTTGATTTTGAGTCGGTTCGAGGTAAGTGGCTTGCCTAACCTTGTGTGGGGGAACTCCCCTTAGGATTTGGTATTTTTGATATATGAAATGCCTTGTACGTGAGGTGACGAGTGCGTACTCTTGCTAATTGTTGAAAATCCGTTTTCATTAAATAACCATAGATGTGATTCCTTTTCCCTGTTTATACCGCTTGTAATTTAAGCCTGCTGTTAGCTTAGGGAAGCATGTTTAATTGACTTAATTGCTTTACTTGCTCAAACTGCCTTATTTGGATTATGTGCAGCATGCTAGGTTAGAAATACCTGTTTCACCTTGGTATGGAATTTGAATTGAATTGAGTATTCTTCGTGTTGCTGCTGTGTGTTTACTTTGGGACTACGGGACGGTATCCCGGGAGATCCCCCTGTATGTTTACTTTGAGACTACGGATTTGTATTCTGGGATATCCCCCTGCACTTCTATATTGGAGGAAATTAGGACCTCTACCTATAGGTAGTTCTAGACAGACCCCTAAGGTTTAAAATGAGAAAATACTAGGCGACAGGCAAGAACAAATAGGACTTTAGCAAATAAAGGCAGGAAAGAAGCAGTTAAAGGCTCAGGTTTACCTCCACAGATAATGCATGTAAACAGCACGACTCAAACACAAACATAAGGAACTCAACTGAAAACACGCCCAGATTTCCAGAACCTCAAATGTCCAGATTGTTTCATAGCCTTTCTCATAACCGAGTGTGTCAGAGTTCCCTAAGGACCTCGAAGGATCCCGGGCAGTGCTCACACCCAGATTTCACAACCATAATTGAGTAAGTGTAGTGTGGGAGAGCTAACTCCAATGCATAAGAGTTCAGAGGGATCTCATAAGGATCCCTAAGCAGTCACACATTGGAGGGGCCAGAACTTAAGGACCTAAACGTAGTATGAGAGTGCTTGACATAGTTTTGAAAAGGTTTGAATGAAAACAGTGTTGAAAGAGACTCAATTAAAATAGTTTTATATAATAAAGAGAGTTGCTCAGTAAAACAGTTTTTTTGACAAGAGTTGTGGAATCAAATAAACAACAGACCCAACACAGAACCAAAATAGGTTCTGCAACATTCAAAGAACAACTTCACATAGGGGACACATAAAGCATATACAGTGAACACATAACAGACAGAAGTGCACATAGCTACAGAACCAGAAGTATTCTAGGGGGGTTCATGGGATTAGGGTACAACATGAACTTCAGAATTAACACAGAACCAAGTAACTTAAGGTACAAATTGTTTTGCCAAAGAAAGGTTCATACTAAAACCAATTAAACATAAAATGGAACAGAGTCACATTGAGACATACTACAAAGGGGGGGGGGGTTAACAANATTCAAGACAGTAGCACGTAGCAAAGAAAGAAAGCAGAAAGCTTTGAGTGTGAGAGATAGTTTTTTTTAACCAATGTGTTCGTGTGTTTGTGTTAATGAGAGAGTATGTATATATAGTTTGAAACTAGGTAGAATAATAAGGTAAAAATCAAAGTCAAGCAGTAATTATGGGGACTCAGAATCAATCAGTATAAAATCATGTAAGTACTCCTCAATTAAGGGAGTTAACTTCAAACGGTAGAGACAAATAAGGAAAGAGATCATATAAGACTAGAACATAGCACATAAGGAAATATTTTCAAGCATAGTTAGTATAGAACAAGTAGTTAGGCTAGGTTCAGAAAATCTAATTAAGGAAAGTACTTAAGAATTGATTGACAGCATAGTCGACCAAAATATAAGGCAAGAAAATATCTTAGAGGTTGAAAATCAGTAAGAAAATCATCACAAGAGATTAGCGAAAGGAATCAATTACAGGAAATTAGGGATTCAAATAGGAGTAGCACTGATTAAAGGGAGATTAGCACAAGTCTTTATTCATACACGGAATAAACACATAATAGGCAAGAAGAGGCAAAAAATCAGAAACCCTAATGAGCACAGTAGTAAAAATCACATAGAATCAGGGATTCAACTAGAAAAAATAGTAATAATTAGATGAATTGACAGAACAAACATAATATAAGCGGAAGAAGCAAGAATCAGATACTTTGATGAACATAATAGGGTAAAATTACAGAAACTCAGCACGTTCATGAGAAACAAGCACACATACGAATCAAATCATCAGAGACAGACTCAGAACCTAGGATTAGGACCAAGGGACTTAGGGTTTTGACATAATAAAATCAGATAAAAGGGGAAAAACATGAATAAACATTTAAACATAGTAAGAATCATAGAATAATACGGAAAATCAGAAGGAAAAGTCATTTTGAAAAGGGGTTAAGAAACCCTAGTTTGAAGATGAAAAGGCGTTTTTTTGAAAAATCTGAGAGATTCTTAAGGAAACAGTAAAGATAACTCAAAATATACTCAGATCTATGGTAGATATGAAGAGTCAAGAGATGAGTTAGGGTTTCAGAGAGAGATAACCTAGAGATAAAGAGATTCTGACTTTGAAGCCATGGATCTAGCCGGAAAATATAAAGATCTTACTCGGACGGCCAAGGGTGGCCTGAGAACGGCATGAAAAGGCCATGGGTGTGAGTTGAACAGCCTCTGGTCCCCTTGAGGACCTCAAGGTAGCAAGGATCCGGCATGTGAGGGAGCCATGGAGGCTAGGGATGGTGGTTGAGCCACCATTGCTACCGGCGAGCCAACGACCGGTGAGAGGAGCTTAGGATTTAGCATAGAGAGCTTGAGAGAGATGAGAAGATGTAACGGCGGAGCAGAAGAGAGAATGAGAGAGTGGGAATGAGGGTTTGCGGGGTTGTCTTTTAGGTTAATTATGGTATGGGTGAATCTGGTCCGTTTATCAAAATAACGGTCCAGATTAAAGAAGAAATTGGGTCGGGAGATTAATGGATTGGGCCTGGGATGTTTGACCTGATTTGATTGGGTTTGGGGTCTGGTTTAATTAGTCTAGAATTGGAATGAAAGTAGGCTATTTGTCAAATACCCAATTAATTTAATTAGAATAATTTGTAAAAATAGCTAATAATCACAAAAAATGAATTTCATGCATAGAAAATAATTTAAAATGGTTATTAGTATTTTAAAATACAATTGACTAATTTTCGGTCAAAAATAGTATAAAATTATATGCTTGGGCTATAATTGCAAAAATATTGCAATTGTAGCCAAACGATGCCAATTAGGCTAATAATGAAATAATTTGGTTTAAATAGGACTATAAATAATAAATTAAATCAAGAAATGCTTTGAAATCATTTGTAATGCCATTTTGTAATTATTTATTGGAAATAAAATGCTGGATAAATTAATAAAAATATAGGAAAATTGTGGAAAAAATCAATTGCTATTAATGCATGATTTTGAAGACATATATGCAATTTGAAATATTTTTTGGGAAAAATTGGGTATCAACAGCTGCCCCTCTTTACCCGTGAAGGATGAAAGAGTTTTCGGGAAAAGAAATGATGGCCAATTTTGACTGGGCGGGATGTTTTTGAAAGACAGAGGCCGGACTCTTGTCTTCGAGTTGCCTACACATCCCTGGTTTTACAGGAATCAGGCCATGTGTAGTTCTGGGTTCATCGACGAAAAATACCGACGAAGTTATTGCAAGAACGGGCACGAGATGCGGAAGTGGCTATTGTGAGCGGTTAAGGTCCGAAACAGTTGAAGGAACTGGAGCGAGATCGCTCCTGCTAGGATGGCGGTTCCTTGCTGGTCACCTGATGCTACGAACATGTACTTGTGAAAATTAAAACATGATGCAGATTCCCTTTTGGACCATGAAGGTTGTTTTTGGACCGTTAATGATGACGTCCTCGGACCATGACGTCCTGGGCCATGAATTGTTTGATAAGAGATTCGCAGGCCATGAAATGATGTTCGTCGGCATGAGGATGGTCGCCTCTAGAACTATGACGTCCTTTAGAATAATGATATGACTAAATGAGAGAGACTCCCGA